>NW_028263384.1:22795880-23071680 GCF_051168715.1 Poecilia mexicana | reverse complement strand
GTGGAGTTTTCAAAAAATGCACCAAAACAGAAAGAACAAGTCAAGTTTATTTGTTTCGCACATTTCAACACCAAGGCAGTTTGAAGTGTTTTACATCACAAAATATCACACAGTCAACTATGAAACAAGCTATAAATATTACATAATATATGCATCAAATAAATTGTTAAATGTTTTATTTATTATGGTTCAAATCAACTCTTAACAGGTTTAGGCTTGATTTAAAGGAGCTCAGTGTTTCAGCTGTCTTACAGTTTTCAATTGTTCCAGATTTGTGGTGCATAGAAGCTGAATGCTGTTTCTCCATGTTTGGTTCTGGTTCTGGACGCAGAGCAGAACCAAAACCAGAACCTGAGCGGTCTGGAAGATTGATCCAACAACAGCAGATCTTTAATCCACTCAGTGATTTATAAACTAACAGTATTTTAAAGTCTATTCTCTGAGCTACAGGGAGCCGGTGGAAGGACTGTAGAACTAGGTGGTTTGCTCCATCTTCCAGGTTTTAATCAGGACTCCTGCAGCAGCTTCTGGATCAGCTGCAGCTGGAGGATTGATTTGTTAGGCCAACCTGTGAAGACGCTGTTGCAATAATTAAAGATAAACGCGTGAATGAGTTTCTCTACATCTTGCATTAGGACATTAGTCCTTCAATCCTGAAAATATTCTTCAGGTTCTTCAGGTCTGCTCTAATACTTTGTTGTATTTTTGGTGCAAACATTTACAATTAGAAATCTGATTGTATGGATCTATGTCAGATTTTACTGAAAATCTGGGTAGCAGCTTGAACTTGCATCACTAAAAATAGAAAAAGGCATCGCGAAATGTAAGAGCAGCTGGTCAAGTGAATTTAAATAAAACTGTCTGAATGAGTTAAAGATCTGCAATGTTTTTGGTACAAAAACCCAAACAGTAATTAGGAGCGATGTAATATAGTTCCTTAAGTACACTAACCAAACGAATTAAACTCTCAGCGACGCAAAACAGCTTCTGAAATGTGTCATAAGTAACACATTGAGGCGTGCAGAGACTCGCATCAAAGTCTCACTTGTTCTGGTTTGATAGTGTGTGTGTGTGTGTGTGTGTGTGTGTGTGTGTGTGTGTGTGGGGGTGTGTGTGTGTGTGTGGCGTCATCGAAAACGGCACACAGCTGCTTACGAGGAACGCCAGAGTAAAAAGAAGACATTGTGGGGAAATGTTTTCCTGTCAGGCAAATTTGTCTGAGCTGTAAATGTATTAAAATAAACACGAGAAGTAATGACTTCACGAGGTTCTTGTGACCGCCGGTTGTCCTCAACAATAATCACAAACATTTTTTACTACAAATTATCATAAAAACTGTTTATATCTTTCCATCACAGCCAAAATCCACATGAGCAGCTTGGTTGTTTTTCCAGTTTGAGGAGCTCTAAGCGTGTATTTGCTGATATTACTGGACGTTCTAGTCTGCTATAAATGGGTTTTTCATGTGCTCTGTCAGTTATGTATCTTAGCAGCACATGTTTGTATATGTGAGAAATCGGCAAATACCGACGTGTCGACTTAAAGAATAGACAGTCGGAGCCTTGCTTTGAGAGCTCAGTAAACCACATTAAAACCTGCCACTATTTAGAAAATATGCATGTCTGTAATCTTTAGAAATCTGCTTCAAGCCATGAGTGATGCACTTATGCATTTTTCAACGGCTAAACACAGAGAGTTAATCAGCCTGCGGTGATTTACGGCATTTCATATTTTTCACATCTGGAGTCCATATAAACAGGAATATTTAAAGGAGCACTTTACTGCTCTCCGCATACTTCACTGACAATCGGACCGTCTCACCGCAGAGAGCATCCAGGGTGCTAACCAGGAATCGATTGGAGATTCTCTCCATGCTTATTGGCACCTCTAGTGAAGATTTAAAAAGCCTGAAAAAATTTAGCTCTTATTGCTAGTGGATATAAAAATGGCAATTGGCTTGATGGATAAAAACACATTTCATTTCATAAAACACAGTTGAACTAACAAAATCAAATGGTACCAGTTGAAGTCCAGGTGACACTTAGCAAACACCACGTTTACGTTTGTGATGGTAAGACTAATTTTACAGGAACGCTGCAAAATCAGTATTTTTGTCTAGTGTCTATTACAAATATGTTACATTTGAAGTAAGATAAAACTAACTCAGAAACAACTTTTCAGCAAGCTGTAAGAGCTTGTTTTTAGTCAGTTATGTAACATTTATTAAAAAGTTCTTATAACGTTGGAAAAATGTCTTGTTATAAGTGAAATAATCTGCCAATGGAATAAGTACATTTCATTAATATTAAGAATTATTTACTTAAAACAAACTCCTATTTTGTGCTGAAAAGTTACTTTTGTCTTATTTCAAGTGTACTAAGATATTTACACTAGAAACTGGTTTGTGTTTGTGTTTTTACAACGTAGATGTATTTTTAAATAGTGGTTATTAAAACTTGGCTACCTTAAGATGCTAACTCTACTGAAGTTTTCTAACAGTGAGTTTTTTTTACTGTTTTAAATTTAACCGATGAACCTGTATTTTTGTTCTTTTGATTCAGTTTGAGTTATTTTAAAGTTTTAATAATCACTCAAACTGTGGACGTGGACAAGTTTAGGAATAATTCAAGGACCTCATTTTTTTTTTAATTCACAGTCAAATTATCTGGCTCAAGGTACCGCGCTGTGTTGCACCCGGACGATTATTCGTGTTACGCAGTGCTCTCATTTCCGCCAACGAGCTGTTGACGAATGCTAAGCGCTGTTAGCAGCTAAGGAGCAAGACGTGGATGGAGAGAAAGGAACGCCGCCAAGAAAAAGGCAAAAGGCGTCAAAATTTTGGAATAATTTTAAACTAAATAGAAAGAAATAACACAGCTGAGTGTGTGGACTATAGAACTGAAATCGCGTTGACACGTCCTGGATGCTGCGACACCTCAACAGGAAACCCACTACGTGCTTCCAGCTCCTTAACGGCTGATAACAGGTGACGTTTTTCTTATTAAATGTTTTTGTGATTGTTAATACAGAATTAGATATACTTGCCGATAAAGAAGAGTTAAAAAATTAAAATATATTTAACTATGTTTAGCTTGTGACTAAACGTGAAATGTCATATAATGCAGTGTTTATTGATGCTTTAATTCAAGTTTGCTTTGTAATTTTTTAAAAGCGTAATGTGAAATGTTTTATGTCTCATTGTTTTTTGTGCTTTAGAAACGTTTTTCACACTTCAGATTTGAGACTAAAAGAATCGTTTTGCATTTTGTTTTCTATTTTTCATTTGGATTTTCTCTTTTATATATTTATTTTACAAGCTAATACAGAATATTTTATTAAATTACTCAATAAATTGTGAGAATAATCAACAGATTACTCAATTACTAAAATAGTCTGTTGTGGTTTTTGTGTTTCTATTTTCAGATTAAAGTCAACACAAATCTGCCTTACTTTGACATGTTCTCTTGTTTTTCCCATTCTGAAGAATGCCATTAAAAAAAATTGGTGATATTTTTACCCCCTGGAAAAAAAATCATAAATGGCAAAATAAAAGTAAACAATAAATGTAAAAAGTGTTTCAGTTACACTTATCTTAAAGGGAATGTTATGAATCCAAATAAGTGTCGGTAAATATTTAAATCTTAACACGCGGTTATTTCCCCTGGCTTTTAAATAACGTTTAGATGTTTCTAAGTATCTCAGAGCAGGATTCTGCTGCTGCGTTTATATTAATTTTATTTTACACATCTGTACCAGCGGAGCTAAGAAGAAGACAGGAAGGCTACAGTCTGTAACTTCACGCTAACTTTACCCAAACACACTTGAAATGACTCTCAGCTCCTCAGGCAGTTTTAGATGCTCAACACAGGCAAGTGGATAAAATATTTATATTAATTTCTTTTCAAAATTAGAATCATTTAAACTTTTATCCAGACTCTATAACATCCTTCATCAAAATTATCCTGCGCATAACTGTGCCAATTCGTATTTTTAAAAGTTTGTTGAGACTCTGGTAATAAAATTTCCAATTTAAATTTTAATTGAACAACAGAACATTTGCGTTTTGAAGCTGATATTAATTTTCAATGTGGTTTGAGAAAATGAGTCTTTGTCAGCACAAGAGTTATCAAGCACATTATAAGATACAGTGCGTCTCAGCGAACGTTTCGGCTGCGCAGCTCTGTGCAGAAACATTACAAATGTACACACACTTCATTAATGAAATGGATTCACATCATCAGCAAATTATACAGTTTAGTTCTTCAGCCGATTCCTTTTTAGGGAACCGTGAACTTAGCAACTTATCTAATAATTCATATTCCCTGCTAACCCTGTGTCTTCTGCGAGCGGATGCTGACTTTGTCTACTGGTTCTCTGCGTTCTGCACCTGAGAGATACCGAAGCAATTAACTGCATGAACAAATGTTACCTTTAAACAGACGTGAGGAGGAAACTTTAGGTGTGTTTTCCACCGGTTTGCCCTCACGGACAGAAAGTCGAGTTGATTGGAATAATTTGTGACCTTAGATCATTTACTTTCATCTTAGTCTGGCAACAAATGAGAAGTTTACACTGCAAAAACACAAAATAGTACCAAGTATTTAGTTTCTAAGGCAAACATATAGTTGACTTGAAATAACACAAAATTTATTTACAAGTTACTTTTCAGAAAGATATAGGAGCTGGTTTTAAGTCAGTAATTCCTTAATATTGATGAAAACATATTAGTTTCACTGGCAGATTATTTCACTTATAACAAGACATTTTTCCTATAAGTTAAATAATCTGCTTGTGAAACTATCTTATATCAATATTAAGGGATTATTGACATTAAACAGTCCCCTATATATTGCTGAAAAGTTACTTATAAGTTTGTTTTGTCATATTTTAAGTGAACTAACATATTTGCCTTAGAAACTAAACTAAAATACTTGGTAAGATTTTGTGTTTTTTGTCCAGTTTCTTGTGCAAATACTTTTATTACACATAAAATATAACAAAACAAACTAAGAAGTACAAGATATAGGAAGATATGTCTTGCTATATCTGTAGCAGGATATGAGCTTGTTCTGAGTAATTAGCTCCTGAATATTGATAAAAACAACTGGCAGATTATTTCACTTATAACAAGACAAACGTCCCCACATTTTAAGTAAAATGGAACTAGAATGTTTTCATTAACATTTAGAAATGTTAAGCTCCTATATCTTGCTAAAAATATATTTTACATTAGTTCACTTAAAATACAATAAAACTAAGATATTTGCAGTAGGAACTAGACAGAAAGATTTTGTGTTTTTGCAGTGAATTTGCTGAAAAAGACCCAACAAAAGATAACCGGTCTTGTGTTGCAGTGAGAGCTGCAGCGTTGATGCTGTGGATTGTATCTGCAGTTTGCTTCAGATGAAAATAATCCCCTCTCCCAGACCCGCCGGCTTTTGCCCCTTGAAGGAGCACAAGTCTTTGATAACGACGACATGTTTTAGACGAGTGGCCCCCCATCCTCCCATCCTCCTCCAGCTCCTTCCTAAACTCTTAATAAATAGCTTCAAACATAAGAGATCCCAAATCAGCTCTTTGAGCGAAAAGGAAGCATTGCAAGAGCATGAGATCAACCCCTGGATTATTCTTCCCCCGGCTGAAAAGCAGCGCTCTCCAGCCCTCGCCCGGCTATAATACCCATTGGTTGCCACAAGGAACGCTATTCGGATTAAGTGGTGCCCCTTTCATGCAAGCAACAAGTGACAAAGGGGGAGATTGGGCAACTAACCTGCTGTTTAGATAAATAAAGGTACTCTATCAGCTCTAATAATTGCTAACCCCCTCTCCTTTGGGCCCATTGTCCACTGACAAGTGCTGCTTGGCCTCCGTCTAATTGCTGACAGATTTGATTTTTCAGCGACAGCGGGGGATCTGTTTGTGGCCTCCGCATTCCCCGTCCCCCTCCAACGCCACCTATTCTGTCCCGTCCTTTTTCTAAAAAAAAAAAAAAAAATCCTCCTTTTTCTTCTGTCTGAACTTCTAAGCGATAAGAAGTTTTTTGGTTACTTTTAAAGAAGTTTCCAGCCGGCATACGATTCTCACAGCGATGGCGACTTTGAGTAAAAACACAAAAATTAAGAAAGAGAATCTGGTTATTTTGAACAGAAACACAGAAATGGTTTCTGTATAACTCAAAAATATTCAATAAGCTAAGTTTAGTTGTAGTTTTCAAGATTGACAGGATGTTATTCTTAATTTGCTCGTCTATTCTTTACTTATTATTAATGTCACTGTGTAATTAGTCATTTTGGCTCCAGGCACCACCTGCATGTCAGGAGTCGTTTATAAAGTTACACAATCAATAATTTTGGTTATTTAGCTCATAATAAGAGAAGAAAGTAGGGGTTAATTTTTAAAAGTCATATTTTCACCATTTTATTCATTCAGCTAAAGGCAAGTTCACTTGCCAGTAACCGGAAGTAGACTATCAAAATAAAAGCTGAGTCTCTCTACTCAAACTCCTGCTTGTGATTTGGCACATTCATTTAGATTCAATGGTAAATGTATAAATTTAAAAAAATAGATTTGTTAAAGTAGATTATAATCTGTTTTAATCTGAAATGTTGTAGAAACAATGAAAAGTTCAAAGTGAGTCAGTTGTGTTTGGTTGTCCACTTCATGTAATCAGCAAAGGAATCTGCATATTAGCTAAATATTTACCATTGAGTTAAATATTTAGTGTGAAGCAAAATGTTTGCTAGATAAATATTTAGTTTGTGACTAAAGTAGCAAACTGCTTACTAAATATTTAGTTTGGAGCTAAATTAGGAAGCTAAATATTTAGCTTGATAACCTGGTATTTATTTTTCAAGCTAAATTAGCAAGCTAAGTATATAACTTACTAAATATTGAGCTTGAAACTGCAATATTTATAAATAAACAAATAATGTGATGAAAATGTAACTTTGAAAAATAAACCCCCATTATTTCCCCTAAATAATCCAAATCATTGATTTAATTTTTTATTTTGCTGCTTTTCAAACAGCATCTCATACCTGTATTTTTAAATCTAAGAATCTAAGAGAGAAATATTTCCAAACAGTCGAGAATCTTCTTTTTATATTTTCTTCTTCACATCTAGGTTTTTTTCTGGCATCTCAAACAAATAACTTTTATCAGGATGAATGATATGATGAAGATCCGTAATCGCCACATGTTTAATTTCCAGGAAGTCGTTGTAAAAATAAAAAAATCCAACATCATAGATCAGTTCAGTTCAAGTCTGAGTTCTTTTTTAAAGACGAGCAAATTCACATATTCATAAAACAGAACATGAATAAAACTGATCGTAAATGAGACTCTTTCAGCTTTTTACACACATCTGGTAACCAGAACATCAAAATATGTGCTCAAATTATATATGGCTGTTATTAAAAAGCGAGGGGTAAATATGAAAGAAGCGAAGCCTGACAGAGAGAAAGGAGTTTCACAGTTTTTGTTTAAGGAAGCCGCTTTTTTCTGAGGTTATTATTCCATCCAGCCACTGTAATTATAAAACTACACATACTTTCTGGATAGTAAACAAACGATCATTACGATGTAGAGCGGAAACGGTGCATTCATTAAGGGAATTCGCTTAAAGGATGAATTTAGAAGGATTTTCTCTTTTATTTTAGTTTTAAATGGCTGTGTAACCTTGTTCCTTTTGCCTCAGCGACACGTTTTTTTTTTTTTTTCCCAAACAGAAAGTGTTGCTTCTTGGTTGGCGGCCTTTGCTGCTCTCCTCTGACCTGCAGGCTGCATGTAATGAACGCTGGCAGTACCCCAAAGGACAGCTAGAGGGCTCACTCCAAAACAGCCTCCACAATCAACCTCCAAACACTTAAAAAAGCTAATTATCCCAGGAACAAAACTGCACTTCTGCCTTTTTCTTTTTGCCTTTCACTTAACACAATTAGTCATAAATTTCCTGAGTTTCTAAATCTACACAGGCTCCCTTTTCTGTGCTCAATTATTCATAGTTTCATGTTTGTATCACATTCAAGTTTCAAAGCAAACATATTTTCTGTGCTGGTGTCTGTGTTAATCATCCCACCCACACATTTCATGGATTAGTCATTCACATTGCATGAAACATGAACCAGAGTGCAGCTCTGCCAACTATATGCATACATATTATCCTGAATATTTCTATTGGGGAGTTTGAAAGGGTTAGGTAGGCACTATATATACACAGAGAGGAAGAGAGAGAGAATCAATGACTCCTAATCCACTCAACTACAGGCTCAGATAATTATGCATTTCATAAATGATTAGCAAAATACAGGAATATTTAATCCTGCTTTGCATTGATGTGCTTTAAACAACGCTTAGGTACAGCAGAGCACACAAGCAGCAAATTGGCCTTTCTGCTGGAAAATGGCATATTTGTGGCAAAAGCCGCGTTTGAATGTGACCTTTTTCACAAGCATTAGAGCAGTTTTAAACACATTTGTAATTGAAAATGGGGAACTATTTGCAAATAGATGGAAGGCTTAGAATGTACAGCATCCGCATCCAAATCAATTAATTTTGGAGCGTTCAGCTGCTTTCAGGCGAAGCTCAATGAGAGACTGGTGGCTCTTCGTTCACCTGACAGAGATGCTAACAAGTCACTTCATTCAAGTCGGAACCTTAAGGAGCCTGTCAAATCCAAGTCGGACATCTTTGACAGCAAGCCCAAGTCTCATTACACATTTTTGAGAGGAAATCTTTATCTAAGGAAATCTAATCTTTGTGGGTCAAATTCAAAACGGGAACACGTTTTTGTTTTTGAGGGGCTTGTCCAAGTCTCAAGACCTGGAGAATAAAAACCAAGTTAAATTTTTTAAGAATAGGGTGCATTCACACCAGCCCAGAATTAGAGTCTTGAATCAGACTAATTTGTTTGTCTAAAAAGTCAGATTTGTTTGGGAGGTGAGAATGCAAATTTGAATTCCAAAACGGGCTAAAAAAGCGAAATCCGATCCGCCTAAAAACCTCGGTCTTGTTTCGGTTAAGTGAACTCTTGTACGGTTGAAAACATATCTGAATGCAACATGACTAGAAACCGCAGGAAGTGGACTACAGCACAGGGCATTCTGGGTCAGTACAACCATAACAAACGTGATTTCACCCTTAGAGAAAATGTCTCGTGGAATGAAGAGAAGATAAAGCCCCTCATACAAATATGGTCAGAAGAAAATCTTATCACAGCTACTTGTAACCACTCACAAAAATGAGGTTTTCAAGCTAATTAGTGTGAAAATGAAGGCCCTCGTTCAGTTGCACAGTGTCACACTAAGGTAAAAAGACTTCACCATCAATGCATCAAAATACTTGACATGCTAAGGACAAGTGGAAGTTCAGGAGACGCGAAGGACAAGTTTCCTTATGATGAACTAGATGCTGGTCTTGGCACTCGACCCAGGAGCAGCCAGCAACCCGTTGTGGAGCCCAACCAAAAAGACCTTCTTCTGCCTTCGTCAGAGGGTTTTGTGTCGATTCCTCCAGTAGTTCTTGGAGCAGCGCCACCACAGGCGATGGGGAACAGATTTTTCAGTTTGAGTCGTTTGACACAGTGTGGTGTGAATGCAAACTACAGTCCTGAAAATGTAACAAATGTTGTAATTTTGATCCCCAATCGAACCGAGTCTACCGGACTATAAGGTGTGAAAATACCCTAAGGCTACGTTCACACTGCAACCGTAAGTGATCCAAATCCAGTTTTTTGCTGTTTTTTTTTGTGGTTGTTCTCATTTCCAAATATATGCGACTTGTATACAATCTCCTGAAAGTGTCCCGCAGGTAGAGGGTGCAACAACTTCACACATAGAGAGCATGCTCAGTGTTTTGGCTACCACCATATAAAACAGTGGTCCCCAAACTACGGCCTGTGGGCCGGATCCGGCCCGCCTCCACATTTGGTCCGGCCCCCTGAACAATACCAGAGAGCATTTAGATTTTTTTTCATATACCGTATTTTCCGGACTATAAGCCGCTACTTTTTTCCAAAGCTTTGAACCTTGTGGCTTATATGTGGACTTTTCTTCAACCACCAGGGGGCTCTTTAGGGCGTTTTAATGGGCGCCCTAAAGATTCCAATGATTCATCATTGGAAGTCAAAATTGGAAATAAAAGAAGAAAGCACCCATTAAAACTAATCCGCGTTGTTCTAGTCTCATGAGCGGGGAGAGGGGGGGCCGCGGCGGCAGCGTGTCGGTTGGTCTGTGTTACCCAGAAACCAGTTGGGAACAATATCGCAACACCAACACCGTGAGTGAAACAATGACTGGGGCAGCCTACTATATGAAGTACTCGGATGTGTTGATTATTACACATCCACATTTGTAGAATACGGAACAAATCGCGTCCCGTACGCTACATTTAACAGCCAAATACGGGACGGTTCCATATTTTACAGGACGGGTGGCAACCCTAGTTAAATCTAAACTTGGCAACTTTTTTTCCCAACCCTAATAAATGTAATATTCAATTGACCTCTGCTGTCCGCCCCCCTTTGCTGTTGCATCGCTGTGGAAAACCTGGAGCGGCAGAGATATCTGCGGCTTATAGTCCAGAAAATACGGTATTTATTTCATAAATAGTGTTATTTCCTGGATTTATTCTGTGAAGAGGGTTATTTGGTTATTATTTATTTAATAGTGTTATTTATTTCCTGACTTTTGTTCTGTGAAGAACCCAGAGGGTTATTTGGTTGTGCTTTCTGGAAAACATATTTTTACATTTAGGCACTCCTGCAATTGTCACACTTTTTCTGTTACAAACTGACTCCGGCCGCCACCAGAGAAGGGGAAAGTTATGTGGCCCTCACAGGAAAACGTTTGGGGACCCCTGATATAAAAGAAGAAGCGCTTAGTGTTTGTGCAAGTAAACATGGATGCTAACGGTGAAGCATATTTATGATTTTAAGTTGTTATCCAACTGGAGCCAGCACATTAACAACCTAATCCTCATTATCGTCCGCCATGTTGGTTGTTCTTCTTCCTGCTTGTGCGTATCAGGATGCAGAATAGTGACGTTTGTTGAGTATCAATGACGTTCAGGTCGGATGAATGCGACTCAGGTCACATCTGGAAAGATCTGATGTACCGGATATCAAAATGGCCTTGGTCGCTTTGGAAAAAATCTGATCTTCGTGGTTCAGACTGTCATGAAAAGATCATTCAGGAAATTTTTTATTAAGGAAATAAAAACGTAATTGGGTCACTTCAGGCTGCAGTGTGAATGCAGCCTAAGTCAAGCCCCAAGCGCTGTCCCCTGGTTCAAATGTGAACGCCAAGCAGACCGGCATATTCTTACTTCAAACTCAAGAGACAGAACCAGTTGTTCGTTGGTCCAAAACACCAGGTTTCTGTTTACAAGATGAAAGCACCTTCAGTAAAAATGGATTAAAATATAAGTGATAATGTCAATGCTTGTTAGTTTAAGAGTTTTCCTCAGTTTGTGGTGTGAGGGTAGCAGTGTTTCGCACAGCATCATTGATGTTTCTCTTTCATTTCTTTCATTGTGTTAACAAGATGCTAGCTTGTGAATCAGCCCCACCTCTCAGCCGGCGCTGTACACCTTCACGAACACATCGGTACAGTACCAGGAAAGGTCAGGGGCCTCAAGCTGCCAGTCAGAAATGTCAGCTCTGCTTAATGTCATCAAAGTAACCTTTTGTGGTTGAAATGACACAAAAATGAAAATTCTTCAGCATTTCTTTGTCAGAGACCTTGACCTTTGATGTAACATTGTTCAGTGTGACAATCATCACTACTCCATCACCCAAAGCATGAAGAATACGACCAAATATATAGAGTCACATTCGATAAATTAGAACGCTCAGATTTAAAGTACATTTTGGAAATAACTTTAACCAGGTATGAAACAAACTATAAGCCCACGTTTCTCTATTGAAATGTGTTCATTAGTCTGCTGTATTTAGTAATTGCATTTATGCCAATCCTAACCAATCCTAGTCTATTCCTAACCATAACAAACCAAAACATAACTCACCTCTAAACCTGACCTCTGACCCTAAGCAAGAGGGTCCTCTGTATTAGGATTGGACTTTGGTCCCAGTAAGTCCCAGATGGGTTTTCAGAAGGTTAGCATGGCAGAAATGGTCCAAAATAGGAAAGCTAAACAAATACACACAAGTTATACCCATAATAGGATTAGTGTTGATTAAAACAGACGTTTTCTCTAACCTTAACCAATACTAGTCTATTCCTAACCCTAACTTGAACCAAAACTTACTTCACACCACACCTCTAGTGGTGAAAATGGTCTTAAAACAACATTATCATTTATTGCAAAAACTTCTGTTACAATTTATCGTCCAGCAAAATTTAACAAAGATTTTCTTCAAGCGCTCAAAATTTTAATGTCTACATGTTCATTTTAAACTTTAACTGAATAAATAAAAATAAAAGCCTAACTGTTTTTTCGAGTGGATGTAAACATCTGGAAGATAAATGGAGTGTAGACTGCAGGGGGCCAGCAGTGTGTGCTGAGGAAGACCATGAGGAAGACGACTCAAACTCCCGTTTTCTGCTGAGGCAGAACCCAGAAGCAGCAACCAGTTTATTTCTGGAGCAGATTCCTTTCCTGTCCCAGTGAAATGTTTTGCTTTCTGACGGCAGATCGTGGCCTGACAAGTCATCCGCGGTGCAATCTGCGAAACGCGTCGCGGCTCCTCCCATCGTCCTGACCTTTCTCACGCCGAGCACAAAGGTCATCTGTTTAGGCATTTACTTCCCAAAGATGGTGAGATGTGATCTTTTCTTTCTCGACCTTCTTGACATAACGCTTCCAACATTTTGATTTTTAAAGCATAATTTTGCATCTTTTGGTTATATTGACCATCATCTGGATTCTTATTGCAAAAATAAACATCTGTTAGCTTATTTTTGAAAATATATTTCCTACTTTTAATCTAAATGTAGTGAACAGAAGCTGCAGTTTTTATCTCTCATTTTTGAACAATATGTAGGTATCTACTCATTTTATTCAGTAAATAATGCTGAAAGCTCAACCGTCTGGTATGTTTAAATGAAGTGGAAAAGTAAAAAACACATTTTTTATGCATTTTTTGTTTGAAAAACAGAAATATGAACCTCTGAATATATTTAAAAAATATTATGATAGTGGCCAACATAATCTCTTTGTAAATAAAAACAAATTCACACAGAACTCCAGCACATTTTTATTTATTGTAATACATGAAACTGATTGAATTTTAATCTTGGAAAAAAAATTAGACAACAGAAGTAATAAAAAACAATAATGAGTTTCTATTACAAAAACAGGACAGGTTATCTAAATCATTTTTTTTTAGGTTTTCTTCTTTATGCATCTTCCTCTCTGCCCAGTTAAGATCATATTTAACGCGGGACAGCACATTTTGTCACAGATTTATCCATATTTATGGAAAACAAATGTGGCACATAAATATGTGTGGAAAATATCTCCATTTAAGCGGAGATTCCTTTAAAAATATGCAGACTTCGCGGCTGTGTAGGATGATCATGCTTGTAGAATCTGGTAATAAGACGACGGTTTTCTGCTGGGAGGACTGAGGAATGTTAAACACAACGATGCAACCCACACACTTTCTCTTTCCTCTGTATCTAAGGAAAAACTCCTCTGTTTTCTGCTTTTTCTCATGCCCATTATGTTCAATATATGTTCCTTACGATGCTGTAAATTTATCAGTGTGACACTTATGATGTTGTGCAAATGGGAGCGCGTTATATATCCTGTCTTCATAGGAAAAGACAAAAGACCTTTTCGTCATTACTTTATAGCACACTAAAGTGTAAAATGCAGTTGCATTTTTTTCGTTATTTTGTCAGTATAGCAGCTTGGTTTGCTAAATCGATTTGCTCATATTTTGATGTTTTCAGCTAAGAAAATGCAAATGCAGCGTTTTAACGCATCCGACAACCTGTTTGCCTGCAGTGGCCTAACCTCGGTTCTGCCGCTCGTTCAGACCTGAGAGGTTTCTGTTCCTCTCTGTGAGCATGCTCTTGTCATTAGCATGCCTCTGAACTTTGCCTCACAATGTCTCTCCTGAACGTTTCGAGTGAATTATTTCATCCTGTAAGGAGATGACTGCAGGGCATTCACATGGAGGGGCTTCCTCTGGTCTGGGGGAGGCACACTGCACACTGGTTATGGTGGACACCTGAAAGACATTTTAAATACCCAAAATAAACAAACAAAACAACAGAAACAACAAATAAAATTAATTATGAAGACTCAGTAAACAAAAAAGGGCTAGTTGAGACCAAAGCACCAGACTGAAGACTTTAGTCGTCCAGATTTTGGTAGAAAGAGAGAAATGATAAACCATGCAAAAGGAAATTATTAATTAACAGGCCTATTGTTTGCAAATATGTTGTTGGTTGCGCCGGAGGCTCCACTTCTGCTTTTCAAAGATGTGCAGTTATATAATCGTGCATCTGTTTGCAGCCGTTTTTACGTGCGAGAATAAACGTTCAGTTTTAAAGGCATGGTCAGCAGCATTTATTTGGATTTAACCTGACAAGACGCCTTAAAACAGCGGAAAATGTAATGAATATGTTTTGGATAGGCCATAGACCTAACGTGTTCAAGGAAGCATAACAAATTCAAGGTTACTTTTAAAATATTACATGGTGCCTTGTAAAAGAATGCAGACCAACACAAACTCATATGAAACTCTGATTTAGAGGAAAAATCGAAGGGGTTTCATGTATAAAAAAATCTATAAGAATCTGAAAAGTGTGGCTGCATTTGTTTTCAGGCCTCTTAAATAAAATGAAGTTCAAACACTCTGCTCATCTTCCAGTAAATAGTATCTGTACCAGGTGGTGCATAGCTAGAGGACTTCAAACCTGCAAAGGCAGAAAGAATCTGAGTTCACCGATTCATAAATAAAGTGAAACATGGTGGTGGCAGCATCATGCTGTGGAGATCGTTTTCCTCTGCAGTGATTGGGGAGCTGGCCAGCATTGCTGGAAAGATGATTTGAGTTGAATACAAGGAAGAAAACCTTAGCCAACAAATTACTGACCTAACGATGATAAATCCAAATTCATGACACATTTCCAACTAGGCCCGGATTCAATAATCAATAAATCAATTCATTTCATGATAAATAAAAAAAGCTTAATTCATATTTGTATGTTTACTGTTTCTCTCTTTCCTCTCTTTCTACCAAAAACTGGATGATAAAAGTTTGCAGTCTGCTGCTTTGGTCTCAACTGGCTCTTATTTTGAAGGGAAACTTTGTTTCTAATTTACAGAGACTTAATAATTCATTTTATCTGTTATTTATATTGTTTTATTTATTTTGGATATTTAAAATGTCTTTCAGTTCCACTGTTAAACATTCATTAGAATTTAAAGTTTATCAAAATGTGGGAATGTGAAATATTATAGTTTATCTCAATATCTTGAGGGACAATTTATCTTCCAGTAAATTCATCATGACAGGCAGAGTTCTAACATCACATCTGGTTAATTAGTGGCCTAACTCAAGTAACGTGACAGTTGTAGCCCATGAATATACATATATCTGTGTGCTCACTGTGACTCTCATCATCTTAGCTTCACTGCAAAAACACAAAATCTCACCAAGTATTTTTGGTCAAGTTTCTACTGCAAATATCTTAATACACTTGAAATAAGATAAAATTAATTTAAAAGTAACTTTTCAGCAACATATAGGAGATTGTTTTATGGCAATAATTAATTATGATTGATAAAACGTATTAATTCTAATGATAGAATTAGAACTTATCACATGGGAAAATGGGTAAAATGGAACTAGAATTTCTTTTAATCAATATTAAGAAATTATTGATATAAAACAAGTTGTTTTTCAGAAAAGTTACTTGTCAGTTGGTTTTGTCTAATTTCGGGTGACTAAGATATTCTCAGTAGAAACTAGGTAAAAAAATACTGGGTAAGATTGTGTGTTTTTTGCAGTGTTCACAATCCTGTCAAAAAATGCAGTTATCCCTTTGTCTTGTGCACTTTTTTCTTCCACTCAACTTTCTCGAAGCAACTATTGCAGTTCTTATCCTCATATTTCCAAAAATATATATTTTTAATCGGAAAACAAAACACACCAGCATAAAACTGCTGCAGGGCTGTGCATTTGTGTGTGTGTGTGTGTGCGTGCGTGTGTGTGAGTGCGTGTGAGTTTGACCCTTTTTAAGGTTATGATGCAGAAATTAAGGGAGTCGCTGCCCCGGCTCCGCGGCCCTTTTCAGCTCCGCTCGTCATGCTGTAGTCGCACATCTGCTCCCATATATCAGCGCCACGCACAAAAACATTCCTGAGAGCCAAGCGGCGGTGATTTGTGTGCCGTTCTCCTCCTTTTTTGATTAAAATTCATCTGTGATCTGACTGTTCTCTCAGCTAAAAGCTGTACCTTTTAAATCAGTCATCTCAGACCTGCAGCGCATTAAGACCCGCAGTGACATCACAACTGTTTCCACTCGCCCCGCCGCGCCTCTCGCCTTCTCCTACACGCTGTCCTCAACAGATGGTCAACCTTGTGGCCTGCGGATTTTTAAGTGTTTAATAAATGTAAAACAACCTGAAGAGTGTTGGGGGTGAAACAAACGTGAATCCAAACCTGAACCATGTGGCTAGCAGCCGTTAGGGGCCGTCGCTAATGTGGTTCAACATGTGGAGCGGGGGCCACGCAGGAAGGGCGGCTCATGACCCTCAGGGCAGAGCGGGGTAGTAACTAGTTACATTTACTCAATTACATTCACTTGAGTAACTTTTTTGAAAAAATTTACTTTCAGGAGTATTTTTACTACGCTGTAATTTGAGTAATTTTATTATGAACTATCGCTACTTTTACTTGAGTAAAATTTCTGTATTTTCTGAATGAAAAACAAACATGTTTTAACAAAAAATTCACCAGACTCAGACACACACTTGCAGTTTCTGTTAAAGTTTCATAAGTTTCACATTGAAAGAAACTGATTTGGAAAAATTATTTTGCCTGACTTATTGTCATTGAATTATTATTTTGATCTGTAAAATGCCAAAATTTCCACTTAACTTTAGATTTTGGTGCATCTGATGTCATTTTTAAATATGAAATGTTTTGATCAGTTATTCAGTACTTGAGTCACATTTTTACCAAATATTTTTTTACTTGAATAATTTCTTGGACAGCTACTTTTTACTTTTACTTGAGTAATATTATAAAGTATCTGTACTCTTAAAGGAGTGAAATGTCTGTATTTTCTAATCACTGAATGAAAAACAAACATGTTTCAACCAAAAATTCACCAGACTCAGACCTGCAGTTTTTGTTACAGTTTAATAAGTTTCACATAGAAAGAAACTGATTTCTTTTGCCTGATTTTGTTGTTTTTTGTTACTTATATACATTATTTTAATTGTAAATATTAAAATTCAAAAATTTCCAGTTAACTTTGTATTTTTGTTCTTCTGATTATGTACATTTTAGATATTGATAATTTGATCACTCAGTACTTGAGTAGACTTTTTACCAAACACTTCTTACTCTTACATAAAATATGTTGAAGTAGTTCTGCTCTTACTTGAGTAATATTTGTGGGTGCTCTGCCGTTCTTTGTGGGTCGTGCATGAAGGGCGGTTTATGACCCTCAGCGAAGTTCTTTCAAGATGTACCGTAGAATCTGCGTTTATGTTGCTGCTAGTTTATGTTGCGATGTTCTGCTTTTAAACGCACAGATATATTCTGCTCAGACGCTACAGGTGATGTTGGAACGCAGCCGGCGGCGTTTTCATCTCAAACGCCAACATGTGCTCCGGCCTCGCGCCATAATATATGAACGTGTTTGACTTATTGTCAAATTAAGGAAGAGTGTCACGACCCGGGTTGTTTATCTGCTAGTTATTCCACTCGACTCAACCTGACACTGCTAACCACAACAGATCATAAAGTATTCCCCAAAAAGGAATGCGCGCGCTGACGTGACGGGATAAATCACCGACGCCTGGAAGTCGACCAGCAGCTAAACGCTCCGACTAAGGCCTTATCAGATCTCGTCCTGCCAAGCTGTAAACAATATTCAGCGGAGATCCCTGCGGTTTTTCCTGTCAGCCATTGACCCAAATAAATACTCTACATGCAATTCTTCTGTGTAAAAATCTGTGAAGGGAGCTATAGTTTGATAATAATCTTTTAAATCAGCAGAGTGGAGCAAAATTGAGGTCATAATGTTTGTTCTAAAAAAAAATAATGTTTCAAATTGAAAAAAGACAGAATTGAAACGGCAAAAAAATATTTGAAACTAAAATGTTCAAAACTACTTTTCAGATTCAAGGTTTTTTCAGTTTTAACATTTTTTTGAAACTGAAACTAGAGTTTAGCTGTATTATGGCCCCAATATAGCTCCATACAGTAGAATAATCAGGAGCACTTTATAATAACGACGCCTTATTTATCTTATTTAATCATCTTAATGACTTTAGCATTTATATATCCGGCTTGCAGTACGTTATACAACTGCAGGAATTTTAAAGGGACAGTATCATGTGAAGTCAACTTTTTTTTGCTGTTATAAATTATTTTCTCATCAAAAACAAAACTGGAGTGTTGCCTTGATGCTGTCATGCTTCTTTGAGAAATCCTTTAATCTCGATGGTGATCATTCAAGACGCCTGGTTGGACCTAGCTCCGCCTTTGAGGCGTAGCTCCTCCCCCACTCAGCTCCTTCAGACTAGCCAGCAGCAACTAGCAAACATCTCCTCAGCTCGTTATAGGAGCTACTTCTCAGTGAAACTCTGGTAAAAACTTTGTTAAAGGGTTAATAGAGGAGCCATGTTGTGATAACTTCCTGAAGGCAGAGTTTCAGAAAGTTTAGCGGCTTCTTAAAGAGACAGAGACCCGATTTCAAGGCGTTAAATTATACACCATTTTTATAACAACGTCACTGTGGAAAGTACAGCTAAACGAAGAGGAGAATGAGCTCCATATGCAGCTTTTTTTGTAAGCTAAAGATAAAATAAAGAGTCTGTGATATACAGCCAACACTGTGGAACATCTGCCTCCTTTATAGCTGCTTAAAAAGTGACATTGTACTCTAATATCCACCCAACGTTAACAGCGGACGTTAAACATGTGGGCCGAGAGCCGCAGAAGTATTAAATATTATCGCACACAGCCTAATATTTCACTAACCCTCAGCGTTTCATTCAGAGATGTACTCGAGATAAAAAGCAATAATCTGAGCCTGATGGATGGCCCAGGCAGAGCCGCGGGCCAGCGCTGTGTGCACAAACTGCAGCGGAACGATAAAACCAACATGGAGCAGGTGTGTTTGGTTAAGATGCACTTGTCAAGTGGGGTGACGAGCATGTCTGTGTTCATTCAGCCGAACCCTCTTATCTGCACCTCCATGTCCCACTCAAGAGACAAAAGGCACTTGGCCATGTTTGTATGATTTACCTCTCCTCATGTAGCTGCGCCCGCACACACATGAAGCCGTTCCTCACAGGCTGCGCTTATTTATACTCTTTTATTACTGTCTGTCTGAGAAACATACAAGAGCATCTCAATAAATTAGAATATTGCTGAAAAGTTAATTTATTTCAGTAATCCGGTTTGGAAAGTGAACATCATATATTCTATGGGTTCATTACATACAGAGTGATATATCTGAGATGAAGATTAACTAGTTACATTTACTCAGTTACATTTACCGGAGTAACTTTTTTGCAAACGTACTTTTACTTGAGTAAGTTTATAATGAAATATAGCTACTGAAGTGAGATTTATGGACAGTCTTTAGAAATATTTCCCCCCCTGATTTTATTGTTTACATGAATTATTTTCAAGATTTCCACATATCTTTGTATTTTGGTCCATCTGTTGATGTAACTTTTGAATATTAGCATTTTTAATGATCAGCCACTGTGTGCTTGAGTCACCATTTTACTAAATACTTTTTTACTCTTGATAATTCCTTGGACAGCTACTTTTTACTTTTGCTTGAGTAATTTTATTATGAAGTATCTCTACTCTTACTTGAATAAAATTTCTGGATTTTCTCCTGACCAAATGAAAAACAAACATGTTTTAACCAGACTTTCACCAGACTCACACCTGCATTTTTGTTAAAGTTTCAGAAGTTTTATATTGAAAAAACTTGATTTCATAAAATCTTTTTTTTGTTTTTTGTTATTTCAGTGATTCTTGAGAATAGGGACAAAACAGGTCCTATGGATAAAGCATGAAATTTGAATAAAATATACACAAAATATATTTTTTTCAAATATCTAACTAAACTACCCTGGGTCATGTGAGCACAACAATGTATATTTTTCTTTTTTTTGCTGAATATTTTTTTATTTTAAACATTGTAGTCGGTGGATGATGCCTGTAAAAGCCCTGGTCCAGGAGCAGAACTCAATACATTCTTATAGTTTAAAACAATTAAAGAAATACTAAAATTATATATTATGACAATTAAGTATAAGTAGTCATATAAATAATTATAAAAGTATCGATAAATTGAATTAAAAATAATTTTTAGATATTTTCCAACTCCGTTAAAATTTGTCCTTAGTTTTTGTCAACACCGTCAGAAATGAAAAGAATGTAAAAAATCAGGCATTATTGGGGGGCACCAGAACTTCTGAGGACCCCATGACGTTGTCTTTTCTCTTCCTTTGCTAGGAGGGCTAGTTAGCTCCGGTTAGCTTAAGTTATTCTTTAGTTTTTTCTTCTGTTTTATTCCTAAGTTGTTTGTCACAACCATGATGTGTCAACTCCATAACTGACAATTTACAAAACTTTGATGAAATTTTGCGAAATAAAAGCTTAATTTTGGTAAACTGTAAAGATTTCATGGACCTGACGAGCTACAATATGGCCTCCTTCAGAATAACATCATATAAATTGAGGTAGTTTGGCATTTCGTCAACTCCGTCAGATGTCAACTCCGTCAGAGTTTTTCTGACTCTTTCAGTGAAATTGTTGTCAAATCTCACTTAATTGTGCAACTAATTCATTTTAATGTATTTTACATGAATTGCATTACTTCACATGTACCAAGTTTTTCATTTTACTCACTAGTTTGTCACCACCTTCAGTTCTGTGTTAACTCCGTCATGCACTGTCAACTCCATCAGATGGACTTTTTCTTGTTTTTTGTTTTAAATAATATTTATTTTATTTCTTGAGAAGCATTTGTCTGTAAATTGAGTAAAAATATCACTAATGGGGTATTTTAAAAATCATTTTAGATTTATTTTTGTCAGATGGTGATGACAAAGTTTTGGGTCAGGTTGATTAAAAATGTAATTTTTTTTTTAAAATTCGCAACTGGGAGCCTGTACCTTAGCATCTTCATATTTTCTAAACATTATTTGTCATATTTGCATAAATAAGGTTGAGAAATAATTAAAAAAAAATATGGGAAAATTAAAACCCATTTTGTCCCTATTCTCAAGAATCACTGATTTATATGAAGCCTATATAATACTCCATCTTCCTGGCAAAATGAATTTTGAGGTTTTATTAGCTGTAAAGAATATTTAAAAAATGCTAATAAATACTCATGATGTTATATTAGGGCCATGTAGACAACAAAAAAAAAAAAAAAAAAAAAGATTTCTGCCAAAAATCTCAGAAATTTTCCAGAAAATTCTTGGACATTTCTGAGTTTGAAATGATGAAATATTACTAGAAAAAAAGGAAACAATAAGATTAATCTCAGAAATTTTCTAGCAAAAAATATGGAAATTTCTGACTGTCAAAAGTTGAAAATGTGCTTGAGAAAATGAACTTTGAGATTAAGCTCTGATATTTCCTAGAAAAAAACTGGAAATTTCTGAGTCCAAAGTCAAAAATATCTTACTTTTGAATCTAAAATTTTTTCCAAAAGTTGAATATAGTCTAAATAAATTTATTTTTGCAACCTAAAAATGTTCTTGTTTTTCTAGGAAATCTCTGAGTTTAATCTAAACATTTCTGATTTATTTTGGCAGAATTTTTTCAATTTTTTTTATTACAATGGCCACCGTCGTATTCTTCATTTGTGTTTTATAAAAAATAAAATAAAATGTTAAAGACAATTCAGCTACTAACATAGGTGACTTTTAGTACAGTAGAATTTTAACAAAATTAAAGTATTATGTTGTAAAGTATTTATTTTTAAGCTAAATAACCCGTCTAGGCGACTGACCTTTTCACCGGCATGAAAAGGAAGTGACGTCATATCAGGAAGTGAAGCCCGTCTCTGTCCCGACAGCAATGCGCTGCTCCTGCTACAACAACAACTGACATTTGCGGCCTGCTGAGCCGCAGAGTGCAGCGGGTGAATGTATCTGCGGACAGGTCGTGTGTGCGCTGAAGCCCCGGATGTGTGTGTGGAGTCGGCGGAAATGACCCTGAGGTAAGCGGCTTGCTGTTGGGCTGAGGGCGGCTGTGATGCTCGGTTCTTATTAGCAGTAAGCTAACGTTACCCTGCTGCTGCCCAACTACATCTAACCACGATAAATCTGGGTTAAACTTCGTAATTTTGGGATTTGTAAGTTACTTTTATATGCTTTACTATCGCAGGAGTTTGTTTAAAAAGCTTTGTTGAGACAGTTGTCTTTTAAAGGGAGAGTACTCAGTTAAAGGGATTATCCTGTTGTTTATGTCAGTTATTCGGCTACAAAACGGCTGTAATTCATTCATGTTTCATTGTAACTCGCAGTGTTATTTGGCAGGAGTTCTCAAGCTTCGGAGTAAAATCCTAAAAATCTGGATGAAAGGAAAGATTCATAATAGTGAGGAGAAAATCCCTTTTATTGAAGAGATTTATGCAACTTCAACTGAAATGAGTTAGCAGAAATGACAGTAAATCGTAATGAAGTATCTCATTTATTTAAAAGTAATAACCAGTTGAATAAATTAGAATTCCTAAGTAAGGATCATTATTTATTCAGAACTGAACTTGAAGGCGGTGTGTCATCACAACAAATGAGACTAAAGGTACTTAGACAGAAAACAATCCCTGCCCATATCAGAATTTCATAATTAAAAATGTAAATGTAATTGAAAAACAATGAAATAGCATTGTTGTAAAAAGTATACAATTTTATGCCCTGATGGCTTGATTAATGTTTCTTTGTAATAACTTACATGTGGTAATAACCTCGCCCCAGAGATTAACAGTCAGATGATCTCAAAGCACGAGTCAGAACAACAAAACAGAGAAGTTAAATATCATTTAGATCTTTATGTTTCTCATTTATAGGACACCAGATTTGGAAAAATAGTCCAACAATTGATCAGAATCAAAACTACACTGCCCAGCCTTCTATTTATTGTTTTCATTTCTTCATCCTTAGATGTATCAATCTATCAGACATTTATATATAAAAAAACATGCCAGTTTCGATCAGTTCTGATCAGAAATCAGTTAATATTCCTTCACTTAGTTTCTGTTTTCTCATTATTGTACATTTCCTTATGTTGATGAATAACTGATTATTGACAGTTTTTCTCTATTGGATTTGTGTTCGTAACCAATGAAGTTTGTGCTTAATTAACACACATTTTGTTTTGTAGCTCAATTTGTCTTATGTGTGACATCATCAAAATTAAAATGGAAAAACCTTTTTGTTATGTATAAAGTATCAACAAACAGCATATTCTTTGGTTTGAGTTTGGTAAATATCAGAATATTTTATGTATAAACTATGATAATCTCATAATCCCTTTCAGTCCAGTTCAAAGCTGCTGTCTCTGTCAAGAATAATAGCATTTTGGATGGTCAGTATTTGTAAGATATGATTGACAGAAGTTTAGAAAAACTTGTCTATTTTTAGGATTAAATATTTGCTACTGCTATAAAGTAATTACATTTTTGAAGGTTTTAATTTTTTTTAAATCTGAATTTTCTTTTCACCAGTGAAATAAAAAATTACCATCATTTTTGATGAGCCTGGATATTTTTAAAATGTTTTATTTTTTTTGCAGCTTGTATTTATTTCAACTTTATTCAGACTAACCGACAGAAGGAATGATAGAAATAAATCCTATTTGTTTTTAGTTATGTCATTTGTGTTGTATATAAGGAAAAAAATGGTTTGAAATCAAATTTAGCATAAAAAAAACAAGAGATTTTAAGCCATGTCGCCCAGCCTTATTAATGACTCCTTGCATCCTTATTGTTTACATCCGGAAACTTCAGTCTTTTGCAAAATTCTGGAGGGCAAAAAGACGATTCTTTTGCATGCCATCCTATCAGTGCCGTTGGGGAGAACAATCCCGTTAATTAAATGAAACCTGAGATGTAGGTATCATTAATTTAGTGCACTGCCCCACAGCAAAGGAAAAAATAACGCAGAAAAACCATTAAATAACAAATCAGTGCCACTTGTATTCTTCTTTTTTCCTCCTTCTGTGTGTCTGCTATGCTACACACAGACTTGTTGCCATAGCAATTGACAACAACATCGCTAACTTATCAGGATTCAACACCAAAAGACACTCAAACATTTTCCACACAAAAAAACAGAACATTCAGTCTGTTACAGTTTTATGTTTTCAGGCTTGATGTTTATTTTGTGACTATTAAGAAGTGATTGCTGTGGTAGATTAGCTAGCGCTGCTATTAGCTTCTCTCGTTGTTGTAGTGTTAGCAAAAAGCACTGCGTCCCTTTTTCTTTTATATATCAGGCATACATTTAAGATTTAATGCGTTTTTTTTGACAATTTAATAGCTAAAATCAATGCTAGTCATCGGCCTGCAGCTTTTTGCCTCCAGCAGCGAGTTGGGGGTGGGATCTTACCCGCATGATGCCATGCTGCTTCGGTTTTATACATTGCAGCCTTAGAAGTTTTTTAATTTGGCTAAAATAATTAACAGACCTATTAGGTGATGTTTTTCTGAGTCATGTTTTGGATCTGGGAAATGTTCTGATGCTGCTCCGCTTCTGTCTGTTGCAGATGACTCAGCAGTGGCTTGGACATCGATGATTCAACAGAAGATGAGGCGTGCTCTGTTTGTCCGACTCGTCATCGCTTGTTACCATAGCTACATAAACCACACTGACATGGACACTGCACTATAGTAAATCATGCTGTTTGCAAACTGAAGTCACTAAAATACGTTTTTGTCTAAATTATTATCATTACTATTATTTTGAATGGGTTTTTGCTAGTTTTCTGTGATAAAATGTCCCTGGCTGAGCAGTCTCAGAAGTGGTTTCCAACCCATGTCCAAGCCACCGTTCTTCAGGCGTCCGGTTTACAGCCCAAAGGCAAAAATGGCACCAACGACGCCTACACCATCATCCAGCTGGGGAAGGAGAAGTACTCCACGTCGGTGGCGGAGAAGACGGCCGACCCCGTCTGGAGGGAGGAGGCGTCCTTCGAGCTGCCCGGTCTGCTTCTGGAAGGGAACCCTGAAGTGTACGTGCTGTCACTCACAGTGATGCACCGCTCCTTAGTGGGGATGGACAAATTCCTGGGCCAGAAGACCATCAACCTCAACGAAATGTTTGATAACAAGCAACGAAAGAAAACCGAGTGAGTACGGCCTCTGCTGTTGAAATGTTCGCTTCTCTCTAGCTGCTGGAGGATTCCGGCGAAACTAAGTGGTACAAGACGATCAGTACCAGAATCAACTCAACGGTACCGTCTGGGGTCGTCTTGTCTTCTGTAGCCTCAGAGAACCAGCTTAAAAAAATGACAGGCTATTTCTACTTTTTGAGCACAGTTTGTAAAAATGTATAAAACCCTTAAGGGGGTGGTATTTTGTGTTTTCCAGGCACATAGTGCCATTTTACAGCTAATGTTACCTTCAGGTGTTATAAAACTGCTATTGGCCATTTGCAGCTACCTTACTTCATCACTTCAATACATCAATCACATGATGGATGTATTGAAAAGAGCGACTGAAATTGTTTTCCAGTTCATCCAGAATACATGAAACTAAAGAAAACCCTATGTTGTGTTTATTTATTGTTTAAATGGAGGAGTCGACAGTCTACCTTGCTAAAAATAGAAAGCAATGAGTTAATTAGACTGTAAGAAGCGGCTCCGCCTTGCGCTGCTGGAGCTGCAGAGATTCAATCCTTTCTATCATCCCAGAAGTTTTGCTCTTGACTCATCCTGAGTCCAAACGGAGCTGGAAGATGTCAAAGGAAGCTGGGAGAAGATTGGCTGCTTATTCAAACGGTTCTCTAAAAACAAAGCAGTAAAATCTTCATTAAAATACGTCGGGTTAAGACTCGAGCCTCTAAAGTTAATCAGTCGGGTTGGGTCAGATTTAATGGACTCGGTCCGATCTAAACTTCAGTGCAGATTTTTTGTCTAGGTGTGAACCAGGAGGACGTTGTGAAGCTGGTTTTTATCACTGCGGAGAAAAAGTTTGATAAGTTCATCTGCTTCATTAATGTGTGATGATCTGGATTGTTTGTTGAACTTTGAATATTAATTAACCTACATAAAAACTAAATGTAACAGAAAAACCCATGTCAATATCATGTAGAGATTGACAGATAAAAATAGAATATGACGGAATATTTTTGACGCCGTCAGTCAAAATGACGGACAGAAAAGTATCTGCTTGAATCTTCTCCTAATTCCTGGTTTCTGATGTTTTTAGTTTATTTTATCTTGAGAGGAAACGTGCCGATGTTTCTCCTCCAGTCACAAGGCCTCAGCCTGAACTAAATCAGTTTTTGAGTCACATTTGCCGCATGTGTTAGAGCTATTTCAGATTTCCCCGCCTGCTTTATTCTGTCCTTTAATAAGTTCATGACCCCGCTTCTTTTCACCATGTGGCATAAACACTGCCACTTTGCCTTTTATATTCGTCACACACTTGTTTTACAGCTTCGTCTTATTTTGAACATCTGTTTAAAGTCGTTTATAGCTCAGCATGTTTTTAACAGCAGTTGGTGGTTTTAACTTCTGTTCCACCTCTCTGACAGTTGATTGCCCATTGTTTAGAGATTATATGTCGCCTAATAAGTGACAGTTGTCAGTGAGTCACTTGGAGGCCCAATTGAAACAAGCGGAGCTGGACAAACATGTTTAGGTAGTCACTCCCAGTGGAGCCATTTTTTTGTTTTTGTGTGAAAAAATGCAGCCGTGTTTGTTCTCTGCAGCCTGAAGTGCCGCCGTTTGTTTCAGCTTTCCGAGTCAGTGAAGGTCCTCTGGGTTTTTCTGCTGCCGTTTGAGAAACACTTTGACTCGCAGGTCAAAACCTGAAAGATTTCTGTTTCTTAAACATTTTTTAGTCGCCTTATAGTTTTATGTTCTGTACAAAAGCAAAACAGTTTAACAACTGATGTTTTGATGCAGATTCTGTTTCTGTTTCTCTTTCTTTCTTTGTTCCTTTCTGTATTTCTTTTGATCTTTACATCTTTTTCTCTGTGTTTGTCTTTGTTTCTGTATCTCATTTTGTCTCTTATTTCTTTTATTAACTGTTTCGTTTTTCTTTATCCTGTTATAATCTATTTCTTTATCTCTTTCTTTCTTTATGGAGAAACTGCGGTTCTACTCTGATTCCCTCCAGGATGTTAGCGCTAGCGTAGCGTGTTTGTTTTGCTTGTATTTACCCAGAATGCCCTGCGCTGTAGTCCACTTCCTGCTTTTGGAACGGTCTCCGATCCGCTTGGCGTTCACATATGCAAACTGGAGTTCATTTCAACCAAACCCAAACTGAGGTCTTTAGGCGGATCAGAGTTCAGTTCTTTGGTCCAAATGAACCGGACTTTCTAAACAAATCCACCTTCTCAAGGAAATTTTTAATTTAATCGAAGTTTAATCCAACAGATAGGTCCAGCATTAACGTCTTAAGGGCAGAACTTGATGGGTTAATCTGTGCTCACCCAACCAGAGGATGAAGGTCTGACATCATCTTCCTCGCTCTGCGGGACTGGATCTGGTGTTAATTAGATCACCGCCTGTCCCATCATGGAAAGGCATTAGCACACTTCCTCCCCGTCCGTCAGTAGCCAGAATCACGATATGTTACAATCAGCGTTCCTGGCTGGTATTTATTTAGGTGTCTGCAGTGATGCACCTCCAGGCTCTGCAGCTTTTCAGCAGCGGTTCTGTAATGATCCCCGTCGGTACCACGGCTCCACACAGCAGGCCTGTGTTCGGCACAGCCGCCTCGGACCCGACAAGCTGAGGAGGAAAAACGCGGTTTGGTATCCGTTAATTATCGCACGCCTGTGTTTGTGACGAGTTTGGAGATCTGAGACCCTGAGGCGGTGGCAGCAGCATGCTGTGGGTGGGAACCAAACCCAGTCAGGGTTCTAATAGTTTTTGGGTTTATTATAGGCTAGTTGGTGCCACTTTACAATGATTCTTCCCTCATTATAAAGTGACTGAATTAGTCAAATAAAAGGTCACAACTAAATAAAACTAAATGGTACAACAAGGCTCCCCTTATGGATGACTAGTAGTTTATAGATATGTTATTCATTTACATATAAACACTTCATAAATCATTAATAACTATTTATTATACATTAATTAAGGCTTAGAAGAGAAAATTATATTTACAAATGCTTCTTGTGAAATGTTTTGTATAACAACTCTAGATAAGATATATAGGTGAACAGTAGATTTAGCCTCCTCACCCTTAATTAATGCATAATAAACAGTTATTAATGATTTATAAAGTGTTTATATGTAAATGAATAATATATCTATAAACTATTAGTCATCCATAAGGGGAGCCTTGCTGTACCATTTAGTTGTGACCTTTTATTTGTCTAATTCAGTCAGTTTTAATTAGTTTTTAGAGTGTGTTTGCAGGTAATTATTAGTTAAATATTGTTTAGATTTAGCCCATCAGACCGTCAGTTCCTGAAACTACACACACACATTCTGACCTACCCGGACCAAGTTAAAAAACATCTCTTAGGATCGGCGGATGGTTTAAAAAGGAATTTAATTATTTATTTTAATTTATTTCTAAAATGGTAGGAAATAAGCTTTGGTACTTAAATTGAAAACCTGCATAATGTGCCAATTTTTTAAAATTTGATTATCAAAATTATTGATTACTTAAATAATTTTGTAGACTTGATACAGAAAAATGACTCTTCTTCTTTGAAACGAGTTAAAAGGCCTTTTGTGATTAATTTATCTCTTTACACCTTCAAGATTTTTAGTTTTTCTTGCTCTAAGAAAAGCCTGGAAATATTAAACTGTGTAACTATTTAATATTGAGGATTAACTCACATTTTTCTCACTTTTTTTCATCCCAACATTGTACCCAGGACTGCAATATTGCACACATTTAAACTGCGATGACATTTGCGGCTTTAAATATTATCTCTACTGTAAAATGTGACACATTCATGTAGAAAACAGACAGAAAACCTTTCTAAACTGCGGTTTGGTCCTGAGGCGTGCTAATGAACAAGGATACGTCTCATTAGCATGGATGAACTCCTGTGCTGCCCTGTCATGTGGCTTTGCAGTTTCCCACTTGCTTGTCGTTGCATTTCTGAACAAAGGCCAGATTTGTGCAAATGCCACACTTTTTCCCCTCCTAGTGAAGGGAAAAAAATCCCATTATTTCCAGTTGAAAAAGCAGAAGGGTTAAACAAATAGGAGCCTGGAATGGCCTTTTATTATTCTTCAGGAGGCTATTTCTTCTGTTCGAATTTCAAAGAATAATGTTTATCCTTTTAAAAGATAAATGGTGCCTCTCGGTTGTGTCAAAAAAAAAACTTGAAGTGATTTAACCTTTTGGATTATTCAGCTCAAATTAGGCTTTTCATTTGTGTCTATTAAGGAGCAGGGGAAGCATATTATTTCATTTATTGTTGTTTGGTCGCATAAAGACTTGTACCACATTCTTATTTTGTCTGCACGTCTCCCTGAATTATGTGTGATCAACTGAAAGGATTTGTTGTTGGAGCTGCACTGCGTTAATCCCGCGCCTTTTCTGTAAATTCTGTCACTGAATTTGCTGAGCTTAAGCTTCTCGCTCTCCGACTGCAGCTGGTTCTCCTTGGAGTCCAAGCCGGGGAAGAAGAAGAAGGACCGGGGTCGGATCGAGGTCAGCATCCAGTTCATGAGGAACAACATGACGGCCAGCATGTTCGACCTCTCCATGAAGGAGAAGCCGCGCTCGCCCTTCTCCAAGCTGAAGAACAAGGTGAAAGGTCGCAAAAACGACGGCGGGGGCGTCTACGGCGACACGTCTTCGGCCATCTTGCCCCGCTCTGCCGTGTGCGACGCGGAGCCGAGCGGCCGGCCGGCGGAGACGAAGCCGGAGACGAAGGCGAAGCGGTCTCTGCTGTCCGGGGGCCAGAAGCTGTCAGCGGCCCACTCCATGTCCGACCTCATCGGGAACCACTTCCGACCCAAACTGGACTCCATGAACTCCATCGAAGAGAGCGGTGAGCAGCCTGGGGTCAACACTAGCATGCTAACATATCTGGAAAAAATGCAGCTGGGGAAAATTTAATTTACATCATGTTAGCTGTACTTTATATTTGGAAAACAACCAATCCTGAAGCACCATTCATTTATCTGCCTGCTGATTGGCTGAAATGAGACTGTAGATCAGGGGTCCCCAAACTTTTTCTTGTGAGGGCCACATAACTTTCCCCTTCTCTGGTGGCGGCTGGAGTCAGTTTGTAACAGAAAAAGTGTGACGTTTGCAGGAGTGCCTAAATGTTTTCCAGAAAGCACAACCAAATAACCCTCTGGGTTCTTCACAGAATAAATCCAGGAAGGATTATAGTCCGTATTTTCCGAACTATGAGCCGCACCGGACTATAAGCCACAACCCCAAAGTTTTTTTTTTTAAAACAACCCAGTAAACATACACATATAAACCGCAGATATCTCTGCCGCTCCAGGTTTTCCAGCGATGCAGCAGCAGAGGGGGGGCGGACACCCAACATTTGAGTCATAACGGGTCATTTGAATATCACATTTATTGCGGTTGAAAAAGAAAAAGTTGCCAAGTTTAGATTTAACTACGGTAGTTTCTGAACGGTAACAGTAAAAGTGCTGATCCTTTGTGTTGCTACTAGCATGTGCTAAATGAAAATGGGCGTCTTCTTCTTCTTCTTCTTCTTTTTCATCTTCATTTTTCAACGGCAGCTTGCATCAATTATTGTTGCACTACTGCCATCTATTGGATCCTAATACCTCAAATTCTCATAATGATCCCAGTATCATTTAAAAAAACGAAAAATCTTCTTTTTCCTCTCAATGCTGTTTAACTGATCAACAACATTCTCAAATTTTAAAACCTAATTCAGTTTTAATGGGCGCTTTCTTCTTTTATTTCCAATTTTGACTTCCAATGATTCACTTCCTGATAAAGAGCCCCCTGGTGGTTGAAGAAAAATCCACATATAAAAGGCCTATAGTCCGGAAAATACGGAATATAAAAATAAAAATCTAAATGCTCTCTGGTATTGTTCAGGGGGCCAGACCAAATGTGGAGGCGGGCCGGATCTGGCCCGCGGGCCGTAGTTTGGGGACCACTGCTGTAGATGTTAGGTTCTGCGATGGATGGATGGATGAATGAATGATTACACTTCATTGATCCCTAAGGGGAAATTGCTACTCTATCCAAGATGTTAATTATTAATAATACATATATAACCTTTTAATATAAATTAAAATATAGTGTGATGTAAATTACTTGCATCACACTATAATTCAGTGTAATGTAAGTAATTTAACTACGACTGAATATAAATACAATCTACCAAGCATCTATAAATGAATCCAGAAAAATTACATTTGGTTCTCAGAGTTGGACATTGTAAAGTCTGATGGCTAAAGGCAAAACTGATTTTTTTAGCTATTTAGCTTTTGAGCTATTAAATATGCAGTTATGTGTGTTTTTAGAGGGTCTCTGTGGTCTAATAGTTCATTTTATTTATGAAGCGCCAATTCACAACAGATTTCATCCTTATGTGCTTCTTTTGTAAAGTGTTTATATAAAAATTTCTCTTTGTTAATTTCAGTTAAGTACTTATAGAAATTTTAATGTGTTAAACATTTTAACACAATTAATCACTTGTCTTTTATTTCATACAAAGCTCCGGAGCCGGAACCTTTGTATTGTGTTTCTTGTACGGCTGTAAATCTGACGGACGAGAAACATCCGCTAACACAGCGCCTTCATTTCTAAAGGAGGATTTTTTTAACAGGTTTCATAAAAACTTAATGAGTATAAATGCATTTTGTACCAAAATAAAAACGATAAATATCTTTGTTGTTGCACTCATACGTTTATTCAATTATTTAGCAACAAAAGGTTTTTTTTTAAATGGGAAATGTTAATTATTTTTAATTAAACTATGATTAATTTCAAGCCCTGTCAAAAAATGTAATCAAGTACCACCACTAAAATATATTTTTTCTACATAAAATGTAACAAATCTATTGTAAAATTCAAGAACAGCACAGAAAAAATGGCAAATTTGTTACTAAAGACCTACGAAGGAACGGTTGCAATAACCTTGTAGCCTAAATGTGGACTCATTGATGTTCTGAGGCACCTTTTGATTCACACCTGTTCAGTACACAGGTGGCCATTTTAGCTACCGTTTCCATTATGCATTTCCTCCAGTATCAATAACTTTACAAAATCTAGAACAAGAAACTCAACATTTATCCAGAACTACTGAGAAACAGGTTGGAGGCTGGGAAACGTAACTGTGAAGGCCTTTGGGTTCGGGGTCCAACATCTGGACCGGGCTGAAAAATCTCCCACAACCTTTCAGGAGGACGTGTTCCAGTCTAATGAAACCAAACTGGAACTTCTTGGGCCACCTTTTCACAACACACCTTGGGCCCAAAAGCAGAGAGAACGACCCGACCCGAGTGAAAGATGCTTCATGTGGGACAAACATCCAAACATGGAGGGATCCATGAGAGGAATGCAGAGCTTTGGAACGGCATTGGCTGATCGGGAAGGAGATTTCCTCACAATCTGGTCGCTTTGGAGAACATCTGCAGGAAAAATGTGGGAAACTAGCAGCAAACACTGAGTTATGAACATGAATCAAAAGGTGCGTCAGCATAGTTTAGGGTCGTAGAGACGGGATGATAATTATGGGTTGAAAAAAGGTTAATGACTATTTACATCAGCAAAACTTGGCATTATAACAGAGGCTTAAACGATTGAGATCTTCTTTATGGACAGCTGCGTTTAACACAGGGCTGAAACCAACAGTTATTTTAGTAATTGGTAAATTTATTGATTTTTTTCCCCCCCAGACAATCAGATTAAAAAATTACACATTCTACATATTTTTCTTTTAACCATCTTGTAAAAGAAAGTCATATTTAAACATTAAAAATAAATTAAAAGATGCAAATAAACAAAAAATTCAATGAAAAAATAAACATTTTATTGTCTAAAATGCAACATAGCATTCCTTTAGTAAATATAATCAATTAATTACATTTGATCCAATTAATCGTTTCAGCCCTACACTTACACCTCTTTTACATTAGAAATGCATCTAAAGATGCAAATCAACAAATCAATTCCTTTTTAAATAAGAAAGTATTTTACCTAAATTAGTTATTGATTATTTCAATAATCAATGATTGATGATTAATCTGAATAATTATTTCAGCCCAGTACTTACACCTTTCTTGTATGTTATAAATACATCTAAAAATGAAAATAAACAATTACATTTCTTTTTTAAAAGAAAAACAATTGATTGTCTAAATTAGTTAATGGTTGTTTCAATCACTGATTAGTTTGATTAATCGTTTGAGCCTTTATGACGTAAAGCACTTCGATCTGCCTTGTTAGAAATACATTTAAAGATGCAAATAAACAACTAATTAAATACATTTTTAAAATAAGAAAATATACATTTATTCCCTTAGATTTTATTTCTTTAGTACATCTGAACAATAACAATTAGTCACGATTAATCAGATTAATCGTTTCAGCCCTAACCCTAACCCAAATAAACAACCAAATTCCTTTTTAAATAAGAAAATAAACGTTTTATTGCCTAAAATGCAACAACATAGCATTCCTTTAGTACATCTGAACAATAATCAATTAATCCGATTAATCATTTCAGCATTAGTTTATTATTAAACTGTGCTGTTTAAAAGGTTACTGTTTTACTGCAGCTGGCCTCTCAGCACAGTGAAGCAGCAGCAGCAGCAGTTTGAGTTTTCTAACGAGGCTCTTTGTCCCGTTTATCGCAGCAGCGGCTTGAAGTTGTTTTTCCTCCTCTTCCAGGAAGTACAGGTGGCCCTCACCGGCGTTCCCAGAGCGAGGTGCCTGGATACCAGGACGGAGAAGCACACAGTGACCCTTTCACTGATATCAGTGACACGCTGCCACAGAAGTATGCCACGCTCCCACGCAACCGCAACCCGTTTGAGGGCGAGCGGGGGCAGCAGCCGTGGGAGCGGGCGGAGCGGAGGGAGAAAAAGGAGAAGGTCAGCCTGCTGGAACGTGTGACGGGGAAGAAGGAGGGCCGCAGGGCCGGCAACGGGGGCCGGTCGGGGAGCTCTGGAGACCTGCGCTCTCCCAACCCGTTCAGCGCCGACGCCGCGGCCGACACCAACCCGTTCAGCTTCGGCTACAAAACCAGGTAGTTGGGCTTCGTCAGAGAGTTGTGGTTTATCTGAGAGGAAGGTGTCATTAGCGGCTCTTTAGAGTAGCAAAGCCCTTTGAGCCGCAGTAATGAGATCCTCTGCTGAGATACAGCGCCCAATTAACCACTTATCTCCGCTGGTCCATCGTCTTCTGCTGCCAGGCGCGCCCGCGCCGGTCACAGCTGTGTACAAACCGCACAGATGTTTAATTACTTCATCTAAGAAGCCTTCTGGCACGGCTCGATTTTATCGATTTGATCACATTTTTGAAGATTTAGGTTTTGGGAAATCTGGATTTTTGTTTTTCTACCATTGAACTCCTTTGGTTTCCACAGTTCAGGTTGAAGTCAGCAAACACAGGGAGGCACGGGAGAGGACTGAAAAAATGAAATGTTGAGCAACCTGTGAAGCTGTACCTTGGTATAAGTTTTACAAATAATCGTTAATGCTCAGAAGAAATACTTAATCTTTTATCACATTTGTATTAAATTGTTGCCAATAGCAGGACGTTGAAACAATTGTGCACAATTATGGAGAAGGATTGTATTTTAAATCAAGAGCAAAACGAATAAAAACAAACAATATGTTACGCAAACAAATCTGAAAACAAAAACAACTTTAGTAATGAGACCTTTCAGTTTCAGTTCAGTAAACAAACAAAAACCCAAAATGTTCAAAAGGTAGAGTCCATAATCTATTGACTATTTTTTGGATTATCTAATTAATAATTGAACAACAAAAGGTGCTTCAGGTTCTAGTTGGAACATATTTACAGACAAAAAATATTTTTCATCTGAAAAGAATCAAAATGTTTATATGAATTGTACAGTTTTAGGTTAAATGCTGCTCCAAATATGTTATTTCTGTTAGTTGATTAATAAACTGCAGTTATAAAAACAACAGAAAATGTTTTTCCCATTTGATAATTAATGTTCCTCTGTTATTTCAGTGACAACAAGCAGAGGGGAAGCGAGGACGGCCTCTTTGGGCAGAAGAAGAAGAAGGACATTTTCGGCAAGAAAAACGTAAGAACAACAACTTCTTCACCGGTTTCCAGTGACATTATTGCTAAAATGTCAGCTTCACCTGACAGCGGCTGTCATAAATGATCCCAGTAAATGAGAACTCTGAGTTTCGCTCAGCGCCGCAGCAGCAGCAGCTGACACGGATCAGCAAGGCCTCCGAACGCTCAGCCGCGCCATTCGGCTAATTAGCAGCTGCACCCGTCGGTCAGCGCGTCCGATCGGATCGTCATTGGAAGTGGTGTTAAATTTCAGGGCCGGGCGGTCATTTTCATTCTCTAATTGCACCATTTTTGTTGTGACAGTGAATGGAAATGACGTGTGTATCTCTTTAAATAGTTACTACATTTGAAGCTCAAGCTAGTTCTCTGGTTTTAAAGTGTCTAGCAGGAAATAACAGAGTACTACACAGCAGAAGAGTTGGGTTAAGGGTTGTGGGGGGGCAGTAGCTAAAGTGATGCCTAAATGAGAAGGAGAATGCTGATAATGGCTTTCCTCACCTTGCTTTGTGGGTGTTGAGGGCTGTCGGTATCCACACATGCGTCCCCGTGCGTGCCGCTTCGCCTTCCAGAAATGGCAGCTCCCATTTCCTCTGCTTCAAGGCCCTAATTAACCACACACAGGATGGGAGAGGGGGGGCAGTGAGAGATTTCAAAGAGCTCAGCGTTTAGATTCTCAAAGCTGAGCTCATTAGAAACTGTAATGACACAACTGGAGAATGCCAAGTGTGCGCCTTATCTCCTCCTCACTACTGATCGGAGGGAAAAACGGCCATCATTACTTCGCCAGTTCATGGTCATTCCCAGGCCTTTTGTCAGCAGCCAGATTATTACGCTGTGCATGCGTAAAAAAAAAAAAAAGATGTTCTCCGTCTCTACTGACTTCAACACTGCAAAAAGGCAAAACTTTAACAAGTATCTTTATTCTACTTCGAGTGTAAATATCTTACTACTCCTGAAATAACTGAAAAGTAACTTTTCTTCAAGAAATATGAGCTTGTTTTCACTAAATAATTTATTAATATTGATTATTTATAACTAGTTATCAGCAGAGATGCAGCGATCTAATATTAATATCTGTATTGGTCACGATATTGCAGTAAATTCTAGATTGTGTATCGATTCAGTCTAATTCTACTCCCGGTTCTCTGATTGACGTCATTCTTTATCATTTAATTTACATTATATTTAAAACTCTTTATTGCACTTTAAGATACTGTGTGCAACAGTATCTGACGTCTTCTGTTCTCAAAACCTTCCTCATTTAATCTCAGCAGCAGATATTTAATTTTGGTCGGCATGGCAACGCGGCAGCATTGTTTCTGCTGTTGGAGGCGATAAGACACAGGTGAGCGGTCTGGCTCCAGGTCGCTCTGTGCGCTGCCTTTGCGTAGCGTTGGGGAGTGGAGGCTGATAACCGAGGTATTTAAACAGGGCGGAGGTTTTCGCTGCTCCGTCCGTCTGTGGGAGGAAGCCCAGCGCCGAGGCGATAAAGTAGTCCCTCATTAAAAACCATCACGCCAGACCATGATCTGCTTCCCTCAACATTTCATTGGCTGTTTATTAACCAGAACTTTAACAGTCTGGCTGCGTTTATCTCCTCATGGAGGCTTCATGTAGTTTTGACAGAAGTTTCTCTGAAAACTCTGGTCAGTCTGATTTGATTCCTTTAGAAACACAAAACATTTTGAAACGTGTCTGACATTAAATCCATTGACTCAAGTCTGATGTCTGCATCCATCACTCAGAAAGGCTACGACATGAACCCGCTCATTACAGAACAAAAGTTTTCTAAACTGAAACTCTGCAGATTCAGTTTGCTGCTTATTATGGCCCAATTTTTAAAAACCATAAAATGTTATTGAGGATTTACAGAAGACCTTTCTACAGTAGGATGGATGGATGGATGGATGGATGGATGGATGGATGGATGGATGGATGGATGGATGGATGGATGGATTGGTCAGGAGGATGGATGGATGGATGGATGGATGGATGGATGGATGGATGGATGGCTTGGTCAGGAGAATGGATGGATGGATTGGTCGGATGGATGGATGGATTGGATGGATGGATGGATTTGCCAGGCCAGTAGATGGATTGGTTGATGGATGGATGGATGGATTGATTTGCCAGGCCAGGAGATGGATTGGTTGATGGATGGATGGATTGGTCGGATGGATGGATGGATGGATGGATTGATTTGCCAGGCCAGGAGATGGATTGGTTGATGGATGGATGGATTGGTCGGATGGATGGATGGATGGATGGATGGATTGATTTGCCAGGCCAGGAGATGGATTGGTTGATGGATGGATGGATTGGTCGGATGGATGGATGGATTGATTTGCCAGGCCAGTAGATGGATTGGTTGATGGATGGATTGGTCGGATGGATGGATGGATGGATGGATGGATGGATGGATGGATGGATGGATGGATGGATGGATGGATGGATGGATTGATTGGTCAGGAGAATGGATGGATGGATGGATTGGATGGATGGATGGATTGATTTGCCAGGCCAGTAGATGGATTGGTTGATGGATGGATGGATTGGTCGGATGGATGGATGGATGGATGGATGGATGGATGGATGGATGGATGGATTGGTCAGGAGAATGGATGGATGGATGGATTGATTTGCCAAGCCAGGAGATGGATTGGTTGATGGATGGGTAGAACAGACCTGAGCGTTTCGTCTTGGCTCTGGTCTGACAGACATTTTGAACTTTTAGTTGTAATCGTGTAGAACCATTTTTCAAACTCGTTTCTTTTCCTTCAGGTGGCGCCACCAGACACGGCAGCCAACTACAGCAACCTGACCTTTGACGAGGTCGTCCAGGAACTCATCAAGCAGAAGGAAGTGGTCCGGAAGAAAGACGCGCACATCCGGGAGCTGGAAGACTACATCGACAACCTGCTGGTCCGCGTCATGGAGGAGACGCCTAGCATCCTACGGACTCCCTACGTGCCCAAAAAGAAGGCCGGTAAACTCTCAAAAAAGAAGAACTAAGAGAAACACTAGATGAAAAGTCACTAATAAATGTTCAGAAGGAGGTCAGGGGTCAAGGGTCGATCAAATTCAAGCAGCTTTACTTTAACTTCCTGTTTTAATTTAAAGGTCGGGGTTGCTTTTAATATTTGTTGCTGTACTGAAAGACAAACGATTCATTGATGTTTCAAGTCAAGACGATATCTTGAGCAGGTTTTGGTCTGGATTATTTTAAGCTCTGTCGTAATTTATTGCACATACACTTGCCATAATCGGCCGCGATGCTTCCAGACTTGTTTACCGGACGCGTTAGCTGCAGTTACGTTACAAATTAAGCTGTTTACAATCGATTTCAGACATTTTAGACCGGCAGCTCTGTCCTCTACAGATATTCCTAGACTGACTGGAAGATGTTTCGCAAGAACATATTCATGTTTTTAATGTTATGAGTTGGAGGGGTTAAAACTTTACTTACTATAAGTGCAATATAATCACTACGGAAACATGTTGCTTTACAACCTGCTGGTATTTCTCTTGTTTACATTTGAATCGTATGTTTGAGTTAAACTCGCCTCTTCCTGTTGATCTGATTGGTCGTTTCCTTCAAAGCTCTGCTGATGATTGTATTAATGGTACACGTGTGGATCTATGCTGCACATATCTTTATTTATGCTGCACAATCCTTTATTTATTAGTGTTTTATAGCTCATATGAATGTTACTTTAATTGCTGAGACGTACTGTTAGTGCAAATCAAATATCATTTTTCCCAAGGTGTTCAAAATGAAGTGTTCTCTAAAAACGTCGTGACAGAAAAGATGTTGTTGGTTGCATCTTTATGATCACTCCTGATTTTGAAATGTTTGCTTCACTTTCTGGAAGTTGGTTTCTAAAACGGAGATCATCCAGAACATCCAGTTACAAACTGATTGTTTTGTCGGTGAGATAAAGATTTTGCTTTCCAATTAAAACAGGACACAGGGCGATGATTCTTGTAAGAGTAACTTTTTTACTTCCGATACGATACCGATATTGGAGCTTTGAGTTTCAGCTGATACCGATATTGACCCAAAGCAGCACAAATCACACATATAGGGCTCAAACTGGTGCTTGAAATTCATGGAAGTGCTTTAATTTCTATTCTGTGTTGTCAGGGTTTGGAAAGTCCTTGATTTCTTTTGTAAAATTCTTCAAAGTCTTCGGTCTGGTGCTGAAGTTATTCAAACTCCCCTGTTTTGTAATAAACATTGCTTACAGTTGAAACCAGATATTCAAAGATAATTAAATGACAGATGCACATTTTTCCTCAATGTCTGAAGTTAAATCAGACTAAACTTCTGTTGTTTTAGGTTAGTTAGAATCATCAAAATTATTTCTATTTGCTAAATGCCAGAAAACTTAGAACATTTTCTTTCCAAGGTGAATAGGGTGTGTGTGAGACATTTCAAACATAAAATTTTGTTTCTTTTTATTTTACCTTGACCCCACGGTAGGATGTAGAATACTAGGACTTTCACCAGAATATTGATGTTTTTAGGCCTATTTCAGGTAACATAATGGTAATAACTGTATAATAACACCAGAAAACATTCTCAAAGATTATTAAGCAAATATCTAGAATAAACAAAACAACTAATAAAATTATGAAGTTTGTGAACAAAATTCCCCTTCAGTTTTGTTTACACAGAAAAGCACCAGACTGAAGACTTTTATCACCTAATTTTTCATAGAAAGAGAGAAAAACGATAAATCATTTCAATGGAAATGAGTGAATTCGTTTTAATTTATCATGCAATTTACTGATTTATTGTGAAAAGCCTAGTTTGGATAGAAATTCCTTTTCAGAGACTGTTAGGAACATGACTGTATGTAAGTGGCTGTTTTGAAGCAACTGATTGGATTGCTCTTTGCCAGCCACATGAAGTCACATGAGTGGGTTGATTAAGTGTGACAGCTATATAAACTTGTGTGGACAACACCGTTCCCACCAGAGTGAGAGACTTCCCTGATCATAAACCCTGTGAGCTAACAGAACTGTTAAACAACTAAAATAGAGCATATTATTCAACTGAATTTGAATTCGTTTGCATTACCTGTGCCTATCAGTTTGATATGTAATCGATTGATTGACGCTGGGAGATACATGAACTCATAACCATGATGTATGGGAGCTAAAAGCTTTATATTTATCTAACTGACATGCAAATTAATGTTAACACTTGTTTTTTCTTCTGCTTTATACATGAAAATACAGAGCAAACTTCCAAAATCAGAGTGAATTATTCTGAAATCTGATTGCCAGTGTTGCAGGTGGATCTGGTCCTAATGGGTTAACTCTGCCTTTACTGCGCCTCCGTCTTAATCTGCTTTTTCTCTTAACATTCCTCAGACTTTTACACTTTGAGTCCTAACGGCTCATTTGTTCATAGTTCTTAAAGGTAGAAACACTTTTAGTTGTTATTTAGTTCAGATTTAAAACTGTTCATTCACATTTTGATGTTTTAGCAGCTTTTTCTTACCTCTCTGATGCTAAATAACATGGTTTGTTATTTAAAGCAACTCTTTTTAACTCTGTTTCTAATTGAGAAGTGTAAAATATTCGTCTGTTTAGCGAGTGAAGCTGATGATACGGACAGACATTTTATAATTTTTTTTAAGATGAGGGTCTCTGACAGATTTACATCTTTAATGGAAATGTTTAGTGCATCTCTCATTTTTATTTAACTAGTCATGTTTTTTTTTTTGTTTTTTTCATTTTAAATATTCAACAACCTTTTACTCTAAAACTGATCGGACCAATTCCACTCAGAGTTACTAGAGAAAATTATTGTTTTTGCTGGATGGAAAAGACTAAAAGCAGAACACATTTGACCCAAACGTTGAGAGGCTGTTTATTTTTATTTTATTAGATTATTAACATTATTTTCTCCTTTATCATCAACACGTTAAAGCACGTTAAATTTTAAAACATTTTTATGTAAGTTCTTAAGCAAAATTTACTTGTAATACCTAAAACAAGCTTGTAAGAGTAACTGACTTAAACTGTCCAGCCTGTCTTTCTTTATTTTCAATATTTATAGAAAAGATTCACCTCATTTTACAATGTGTTTTTTATTTCATAATAGAGGATTCTGTTCTAAAATTTGAAAATATACATAAATGTTAATTTGTTTTGTAGGTACATATTTAGTAAATTGTCTTTTGCTGTTAGGGGCTTTTCGGAGCTGCGGGTGTGAATACTTTGAGGGGTTTTTTTTGTTTGTTTGTTTTTCTTGTACTTTCATCTATTTCTTGTTGGTTTAAAGTGAACTGGTTGAAATGTTGGACCTTTACACTGTCGCACAGCATAAACGCAAAACTTTACCTAGTATTTTTGATTTAGCTTCTAGTGTAAATATTTTAGTACACGTGAAATACAAGAAAGCAAACTAACAAGTAACCTTTCAGCAAAACGTAGGAGTTTGTTTTAAGTCAATAATTCCTGAATATTGATTAAAAGTACTGATTAAACTGGCAGATTATTTCAGTTATAGCATTTAAGAATAATCTGCCAGTGGATCTAGAACTGTTGTTGCTAGGCAACGGACTGGGCTTGGCTGGCGTTGCCAGGTAACGGCACATGGCCAGTTGATTGCGAAATAATCTGCCTTAAACAATATTAGGAATTATTCACTTAAAATAAGCTGTTACATTGTAAAGTTACTTGTTAGCTGTTTTTATTTCAAGTGTACTATGATATTTGCATTACCAAAAATACTTGGTAAGAATTAGTGTTTCTGCAGTGTGAAGCCTCCTCACTGGGCAGATTATCCTCCAGTCCAAACATTTTACTGGTTTCCATTCACATATTACTTTCTGCTGCTGTGAAATCGCCGTTTTGCTGCTCTGCGATCGTTTTTTCCGACTCGAGGCCAAAATCTCCCTGTACTGAATGTATTCTGCTGTTCTTTTGTAAAGTGGAAACACTATGGAGGCCGTTGACCCGCTTGCCTTTAAAGTATTGGGTTCATCCTGTTCTCTCGCTAACGTCACGCCCTTCATTCAGGACTGTTAATGAATGAGCTTCTGCTGGAACTGATTTGTTTAGTTTTTTTCTGATGCCAAAAAATGTCAGAGTTGGTGTGTGAGTATGATGTGATGCTAATCTGCCTGCACGCTCTAGTTCAAACTGTAATTTTATTTAGTTCTCTTGTTTTTTTTTGCGTGTTCTCGGGCCTTTCTGAACTCTTGGTACTTCCATTGTACATATTGTGTAGATGATTTGTGACTTTTGGTCCTTACTGGGGATTTCTCTGTCTACTTGAGGACCACATTTCAAAATATGGGGGATGAAACTGGCTTATAAGCGAAATGAATGCCTGTATGAATTTTTGTCAGACTAAACGTCGTGGTGATTGTGGAACAGGTTGTTTACCCGCACAATCTCCCCCCAAAGCCTGATTGCTTTGCTTTAATGACAGAATGTAAAAGAAAAGGTCTGACGATGTTTTAATGTAGAATAAATGTGGACCCTGAGGTTATTTAGTTCAAATGAAAGCTGAAGGAGGGGGGCGGAGGGGTGACTAGTTCAAATTAATTAATTTTGCCTGTCATTTCTTTGTTTTCTTTTAGCTTGATTATTGCATTTGCTTTATGCTTCCGCATAATTGGCTGCTTTTGTAGACGTCAAACTAAAACACAAATCTAAATGTCATTCATTTTATCACAGCGGATGTAGAGGATCCACTCTGCAGGGAGACTGAGCTGCATCATGATTTATTTTATTCATTAAATGTTTTGTGGTTTATTAGGACCGCTAGTAGGGATGTGTAAAAAGCCTTAAAATAAATCAACAACTCTAGCTGGATGATAAATTGCCCCAGAAGTTATTCAAAATAACAACAATGTTGTTATTTTGAAACAATTTTAGTACAATATAATGCAAGTTCACCCTCCCAAAGATAAATAAACTTTAATTTCCTAAAGAACAATTAACACTGGAGCTGGAAGATATTGTAGATATCCAAAGTAACACACAATAAAACAATAAATAAAACAGAAATAAACACCACACACAACCAAAACCACAAATAAAATTGATTTTGTCTTCCTTGTAAACAAAATTTCCCTTCAAAATTAATCAGCAGAATGTAAATTATCAAGCTCATTTTAATTTATCATGAAATTAATTGCTTATTACAGCAGATAATAAGCAACAGATAATCTGTGCATAATCTCACAGATTAAAAAAAAATCTAACTTTTAATCTGAGTACAGTTATTCGTGGCAAAATGATCAAATTTCCAGCATTCCTAACAATTCCTAAATGGAACTGAAGCTTTTTTTATTTTATTTATTCTTTGCTTTTTGAGGTTGACGTAATCTGTGACTTCCTGCTTCTCTGGGTGTAAATAAGTTTTTGAGTCTTTTCACACACATTTGTGACGGGTGCCAATAAATATGAAGGGCGCTGTAGTTTTCAAATACACTAAGCACTGAAAATGTTTGGATGTTTCTGCTTAAAACTACCTTCTGTCATAAAAGATCAAAGTTAATCGCAATACTTGGTGTTTATTGTGGGAAATGTTGTTGATGACAAAACTGCCCAGTTTCCCATGATTAAGTTCAGTATGCCAGTTACATTAAGGTGGGGTTAGGGGCTAACATCAGTTTTTTAATGGTACACTAGTAAAATATGGAGCTGAATGTCATTCCTGCATGTCTGTCACATGTTTTTGTATTTCACATCTGCCAGATTTTGTGTCTTTTCTTGGGCGTTAAGCCTTTATTTCCCACAAACTGGGTTAATTTTTATCAAATCCAACCCAGGTGTAGTTGGTGAAACTCTGCAAGCTGGTTGACAAGTTTGGAGGTAAATTAACCTCTTTTTTATTTATTTTTAAGAAAAACTTGTACTTTGTAACCAGTATGCAAGAGTTTCATCTGTGAACGTTTGAGGACAAGAATGTATTCCTCTTTGTAGAAACACACGGAGCTGCTGGAAAACTCTGTATTGACAACCGTGTCAGGCTGTTTCAGGTTATCTGTATGTAAAGTGCCATCAAAAGCATTCTTGAGAATCTGGTGATGTATTTCTTAATATTCACTATTTCTTCACGTGCTTTAGACCTCGTCACCGCCTGTTTCACAAGATTGTAAATGTTCTTTTCAATAAAGTCACTGGAAAGAAAATGTTGGCGTTTCCCATATATACAAGAAAGATATATATATATATATATATATATATATATATATATATATATATATATATATATATATATATATATATATATATATATATATATATAATTCTTAGGCATGAAAAGATTACAACTTAACATTTTTCTTACAAAATCATTGATAGTGTCTGATGTTAACTAGGAATGCAACCAATTAATTGGCTTACAATTAATTGTTGATTAAAATTAGTTCCAATCAATTATCTAGTAACCACCGAGACCTTCGATGTTGTACTTTGGCTGCCGTCCAGCAGAGTGCGCCGCTGGTCATCCTGAAGCGGAATTTCCATTAAACAAAGATGGCAGCGGGAAAGAGAAACGGTCCAGAGAGAGTCCGGTTGGAGATGAACAATGCACCTTATGAGGTTTTGTTTAGAAGTGTAAAAACACAACGAGCTCCTTAAGTTATCAACTAAATAGTGTTTTATTCAGCCGAGCTTCAGGATGGAGCAACGTTGATTTCTATACCAAAAATGATTGATGTGCTATGAAGTTTAATAATGTGAGTAAACCACAATTTCCTGTTTATTCAGTTAGTATTTAATAAAGCTGACAAAATATGTGGAATTATGTTTTTATTATTTTATTTTGCATAATGTGAAAAATTTTGCCCTTTGTTATGAAAAGGGTTAGGGTCTTGATGCAAGAGAAAACTAAAGTTTTTAAGAATATGGATGTTTATTAATTGTTAATTGATTGATAAGATCAATCAACTTAGATTAACTCTAATTCAAAAAGTATAAGTTTTATAACAAGACATTTTTTCAACGTTTTGAGTGAAATAATCTGCCAGTGGAATTAGAACTGGGTTGCTAGGTAACGAGCTGGGCTTGGCTGGCGTTGCTAGGTAACAGCTCAGGGCCCAGAATTATCACTTTTTTCATCAGTCTGTTAAGGAACTATTGACCTAAAACAAGCTCATATTTTATGTTAAAAAGTTGCTTGTTAGTTGGTTTTGTCTTATTTCAAGTGTAATAAGATATTTGTGGTAGAAACTAAAACAAAAGTACTTGGTAAATGAACTAATCAAATGCAGAGACAGCTATTAATATTTTAACATTTAATGGATTTTGTCATTAGATTCTGATGCAGCAGGCCCTTTAAGGACATTTAGAAACTTGAAATGAAAACGAGTTTGACCTCCAGTGTCTCCCTGACAGAGACTGCTTGTAATTAGGGCTTTATTTAGGTGCCACCTGTTGAACTTGGGAGTCATCCTCACACGTCGACCGATTGGGTTTCACAGCTCCCGTCTCCTTTACGGCAGCGGCGACGGCACGTGGCGCCTGAGGGCCTGCTGAGCTGATGCCCATTAGCTCATTGTGCATTATGTATCACCTTCCAGTAATCTGAGGAAATATCAAACAAACACGCTGTGTAAAATTGTGAGGGTACAAGAGAGACCACGCGTGCCAGAAAGGGCCGCCTACAGGTCGGCGGCGTGGCCCTTTAAATATGGATGGGCGTCGGGACGGGGATCGGTGTCACACTGCACGCGTCTGCAGCATCATGGAGAAACTCAGCAGATGGAGGAGGTGTTTGCAGGGAGGAAGGCAGACCTGCTGGATGATCGAGGGCCAGATGTCAAGGTTAACCCTTCAGACTCCCAGGAGGGGCGGACCCCGCCCTCATCTGAGGCTTTGTTGGCTCATCTCTGGAGGTAAATCAGGTGTCAAACACGCCAACGTTGTCTTTTATTGATGCTATTGTCTGACTTTGATAGGTGCCACACGTCTGGTGAACAAAAAGCCAGATGACAGCCAGTAAAAGGAGAATCTGTCAACAGATAAACAAAAAGGATACAGACAGACGTATCACAGCTAAAGCTAACTTTTTCTTTTCTTTCTCTTACATTTTTAAACATGTAAATTAAACATTATTTGTTATTCTAACTTTTAAAATTTGTTAAAATTTGTAAGATGCTTAACTATTTTTAGCTGCTTATTGAGTAAATAAAGTGATGCTTTTATGTATGGCAGTGTATTCAGGGCATCATAGATACAAAAACATTTCTGCTAAAAAACCTTTGAATTTCTAAGCTCCAAAAATCAACATTTTAGTATCTTTAAGCCATTTTTTTCACTTTGAAACTCAGAAATTACCAAGTTTTTTTTTTCTAAGAAAATTCTGACATTGATCTCAAAATTTTGAGTTGGTTTTCTAAACGACTTAATTTTTTTCCAGCACATTTTTGACTTTTGAAACTGAAATTTACATGTTTCTTCTAGAATATCACTGAAATTAATCAACTTTTTTTTAGTTGTTTATAGCTAATTTTAAACTTTTGAAACTCAGAAACATAAAATTTTTAAATGTGATTTTAATTAAATTTTTTTTATAAAATTTGCCCATTAAGATCAAATGTTTTATTTTGTTTTCAAACATTTTTATAGATATTAACTTCAGAGAGAAGAAACTGTTGTAAGACAACAACCTGTAAGCAGATATTAAACATTTTCATATTAAAATGTTTTATTCTGTATTGTTTTGATATAATATTCTAATCTTAAATGGCTGCAAGCAGAAAAATCATAATTAAGAAATAAAGGTTTGGAAGAATCAGTTTGTGTTTAATTAATCTACGTTATATGTTGTTTTTTTTGGTGAAATTAGCTGAAACATTCAATAGTATTCTGATTTATTGAAATGCCTTGTTTTATTTGTTGAGTTCTTCTTTAGTTTTAGTTTTTTTATTTTCTTAAATACTGTAATCCTGTAGAGAAATCCTGGAGGGATTTCAGTTGGTTTTACTTATTCAGTTTCATTCTTGATACTAATTTGTCTTTTATTAATGCAGGTTAGATTATTCGAGATCCCAAATTCGTCTTTAAGAGAGATCTGTTCACACAAACATGGATCACAGCTGATAAAATAAGACCAGTGATGAAGATGTGAACCATATGCACCATAAGCAACAGCAGATGTCCTCCTGCCACTTCCAAATAAAGGGAGAAATATGAATTCACTGTTTAATTTGCTGTTTTAAACCAAAACAAGCATGTCTGATCATGTAAATGAGTCTGACGAGACCTTAAAGAGAAACTCTCCCAGAAGTGTAAATCAGCACAGTGGTAAAAAGTTCCCGGATTTTCCCAGTCAGCTGGGTCTCAAATTATCAACATGTCCAAACCAAACGGGAACACGCAGTATAGATGAAGGAAAACATCAAACAATCTGTTATGAAAATAGAAATTACACAACAAAAGAAATGGAAGACAGATGGACAGAAGCAGGAGTCGACCGCTAAACGGAGGAAAACAAAGTTCCAGAAAGCTAAAGCGGCACAGTCATGATGATGGAACGAAAACTGGGCTTTAGTGACGAATCCTCAGCCTGCATAGCCAAGGAGAAGATGCTGGAGCGTTTGTTTATGGTGCCACTTAAAATAACTCAATGAGGAAATCACAGATCCACAAGTAATTGATTATTATTCCTATTTGGTGACAATTAAATCACTTTTTTATGGGTTGTAACACATTTGTCCACTAAGAATGTTAAAGGTTTTCTTCAAGACAGGCAGATCAGCTCAGTGGCGTGGCCAGAAAACAATCTGGATCTCAGTCCAGATGGAAATTTATGATGGAAACTAAATAAACATGGTGCGTTTAGAAAGACTTTATCCTACAGAGCTGATCTGTCAACTCCAACATGACAACGTTGGTTTTCCATCAGCAAAGTCCTCAACGAATCCAAGCCAGAGAAAGTGCAGGAGGGACTGGAATGGATTTTCAGCCATCCAAATTCCATATTTTTCCCTTAACTTGGTCTGAAAAAGATTTCAAAATAGTTAATGTGTCTGTAATATTTTTTTATCGACAAAATAAGACTAGCTAAGACTGCCATGTTTTAGCCAGTATAGTAGATTCCTGCCTATTTGAAACTCAGTATTCACAGATGAGCAGAAGATTTGCATATTTATGAGATTTTCTCCGAAAACGTAGCTTGGGAATCTGAAATACCTACGTGCAATGCTACTTAATAAATAGACTTTGGTAATTTCACCATAGGGAAATTCATTTGGTGTTTCAACCAAATATTTATATAGTCTCAAATATAGAAAATAGTCTCAAAATATTTGTGTGTGTGTGTGTGTGTATATATATATGGGCATATCTATTAAATATTCTATCTTTTTTTAGATGTACTAGCACACACACACATATGTCTACATATATAGTTGTCTGAATGTTATGTTTAAAAGGTTTACTTTCCAGCCGTGATTTGCGGTGTTCCCAGCAGGCCAACCTAGAGGCACGCAGACGGCTCAGCGAACGGGCCATATTAAAACGTCACTGCTATAGCTTGCTAAAGCCATGCTAAAACTGGAGTAATTCAATCAATCAATCAGTCATCTCCTGACTTCACAGCACAGGAGAGCTCTGCAGGAATGCTGCTAAGCTGCAGATGTACCAGCCAAATTACTCCAGAGGGGAATTACCAGGCCATAAATCCAGACGTCAGAGAGGATGGCTGCAGCTTATTTCACGGTAAAGAAATCTTGAGTTGTTTTTTATGGTTCTGGGATGTGCTGATTTTGTCTTAATTCCGGTGTGATTTAAACCAAAGATTAAATCATATATACTTTAAAATGCCACAGTTAGAGGTGACCTATAATGCTTTCTTGAATATGTTACAGTTAGATCTATAAGCTATACATATATATATATATATATATATATATATATATATATATATATATGTTGTGTTCTGTGTTTTCTGTGTAGTTATTTTTGAGGTTTTCTGTGTTTAGCCCTGTCCCTGTCCTGTCTTCCCTGTTGATTGCTTCCCAGGTGGGTCTCATTCCCTGATTTCCCTCCCTGCATATTTAAGTCCACCTGTTGTCTTTGTCTCTTGTCAGGTCCTCGTCTAAAGTCAGTCTTGTTGTCAGTAATTGTCTTAGTCGTCACAGTTGAACTGTATAGTCCTGTGATGGCGTTAGCTCTTGTATGTCAGTCTTATTGGTTTCAGTTGGTATCAAGCTGTTGCTTATTTCTCTGCCGTGCCGCCTGAACTGGACTGTTTGTGCTACTGTCAATTAAACCAATCATCATCATCACCTCTCAATCTGGGTCCTGCCTGCGTTCACTCTCACCACCTCCACCTCAACTCATGACAATATATATATATATATATATATATGTATGTGTGTGTGTGTGTGTATGTACAAAACAACATCCTAGATGATGAGATATTAGTCTGGTCAGTTTCAGAATGAACTGTTTTAAGGCATCTTGTCGCTCTTAAATCCAAAGAAGCTGCTGGCCACGCCTCCCAAACTAGACATTTACACTCGCACAACAAAATGGCTGCAAACTGATGCACAGTTATACAACCATTCATGTTTGAAAAGCAGATGTTGTGCCTCCTGTACTCCTGTACAACCAACAAGAATGCAGCGAGTGGTTTCTGGATTGTAAGTCAACAAGAAAACAGTTGTCTTTTCCAGTAGCCATTGTACAGCACATACAGCAGTAAAACCAACAGACCAAACATGTCAGAACTATGCTGGGGTTGCTAGGTAACGGACAGAACTCTACTGGGGTTGCTAAGTAATGGACAGAACTCTATTGGGGTTGCTAGGTAACAGACAGAACTCTATTGGGGTTGCTAGGTAATGGACAGAACTCTATTGGGTTTGCTAGGTAACGGACAGAACTCTATTGGGTTTGCTAGGTGCTGTTTTGTGACATTACATTCAGGAGGTTTCTGAAATGTTTCCTTTTTCAGACATCAAAAATTATTATTATTGGCAAAATATCCCTGGGTGTTTGTTTTTTTTCAAGCACTTGGGTTGTTTATAGAAGCAGTAGAGACCCAAATGGAAGTACAAAAACAAAATGCAAATTTTCCATAAGTTCCCTTTAATACTTTGTTGATGTGATTTTGTATGTATTTTTTCTATATTTTGTACATTTATGATCAAATGATGGATTGTATTCTTGGATTATATTTTTAGAAGTGGCTGAGACCCAAACAGAAGTACAACAAAAATATGCAAAATGTGAATTTTGCATAATAGACCCCCTTTAAAATCTGGTTATGATAAAGTTTGATGCCAGCTCCTTATTCATAAATCGGAAGCATGCCGAGTTATAATTCGAGGTGGATTTCAGGAACATTCTTGCTGCTGCAAACAGTTTCAATTTGTAATGTAATTGTGCTGTAAGTAGCAGGCAAACAACAGACACACAGTCTAGTCAACACAACACAGTAACCACTGGCACCAGCTCGTTGGCAGGTGCTGGGAGTCATTATTGCTAATTAAGATGTATAAATATGCTGTCTGGCACTTGACTTCTCATTTGCAGAGGGATGGGTTTTCCCCTCCACCCATCAAACTCAAAAAGCGCCAAGGTAGACAAGGTGAGGGCATGCGGTTCTGGTCGCAGCAGTGTGTGCTCTGTGGGCACACTTCAGCTCAGCTGGCAAACATCTGACTGCTGCCAGCGGCTGCCAGCAGATAAACAAGCCCAGGTTTGAGGGGAGAGTGTTGTACGTTTGGGCTGAGCTTTGCAAAGTCTGCCAGTGTGTTGGAGAGACTGGTTCCCCATTCACTGCTCCTCTTTGAACTGGTGGCTTCACAGCCGATAACAACAGCCAGATAAGAGTCAGAGCTGCAGGCTGATGTAAGACATGATGTCTGTGCAACCTGTCGGCAATTCAAATCACTTACACCATCTTACAGTCTGACGCCTTCAGATCAGCTGATCTTCAAATGTACCATTGAACAGTAGAGATGTTGACTTGTTAAGTGAAAACAAAGCCCTAAAAACATATTTAATTTAGATGTTAAACCTTTTGTAAAACAGCAAGTAAACAAAATAATGCAGAATTTTCTGGACTTGTAGAGGAACTCTTGCTAAATGACACTTTAATCTAACTCTGGTTTGTTTGTCTGGGAAGTCTTGTTGTTTTGGGAGGTGTGAGTAATTGACTAATAAAATGAACTCCGCCTACAGACCTCGATCTTGTAGGTGCTTGCTAATTGCTGCTGGCTAGTCTGAAGGAGCAGAATTTTGCACAGCTGATTGATTGCCATGGGAGATTAAAGTATATAAAAAACATTCTTCACAGAATCAAGGCTACACTCCAGGTATGTTTTTGATGAGGGAATAACATTATAACATAAAGTAAAACAAAAAAAAAGTAGATTTTGCAGAACACTGCCCCTTTAAATTACAAATTCAAACTTGAAATTTAAGCTGAATTGGCTGGAAAAACTTTTCCGATCCATTCAGCCACACAGCCTATCACCATATCAGAACTGTGCAGGCCCTTTCCCAGCCTCCTCTGTTTTTAAAGTGTCACATAGCGGCATGAAGACCCGTCAAACCTTAAAGCTGGTGAGACGCGGGCCTGCCTCTGTGGACTCCTTTGTGCGGGGTGTAAAACACTTCCAATTTGCAAGTGAGATGAGTTGTCAGGCTGCACAGACATGCAGGTGGCTCAATTTGTCTCCCCGTTTTGTTATGGCTGAAGCTGAGATTCCTGGCAAAGCACTGGTGAAGTCCCAGCTGAGCCTGCAGCTCAGGGAAGTGCTGCAATTAATTATCTCGTCCAAGTTTTGACATGCTGTCACTCCCTCAGAGAGACGGCGCTGACGGCTTTATCCCCCTGAATGTAACAGCGAGGCCGCCGTTCAACTCCTCGACAACAAGAAAAGATGCTTTGACATTGTTGATAAAACTTTCTGAAGAGAAAAGAGAAGCAGCAGCGTTCAGACTGAGAGCTTCACTTAACTTTCATGTGATGTTTCTATTTAAATGTTGGTAAGACAAACAAATGAGACATTACGGTAATAGCTTGTGACATTTTGCTATAAATAAAAATGTGTTCTCCGCCTCCGTGACAGAACAGCGACTGCCAAATCAAGAATCAACCTGAGCATGAAGTTTAAAGGTTCATTCTGCCTTTCATGATCTCCAGTTTGTTTGGCTAGAAAGTCTGGTTTGTTTGGGGAGGTGAGAATGTGTAATTAGTAGGCAAAGTGGACCTTTATGTGGTTCGAATGCATATGTGGACCACAGACCGCTCCAAAAGCAGGAAGTGGACTACAGCCCAGGGCATTCTGGGTAAATTCAACCAAAACAAACATGCCAGTCCATTTTTGTTTTCATTTCGTGAAGAAGGAAGATATGCTCAGTGTCTCCTTCAGAGGTTTTTGTGTTGTTTCCTTCAGTGATTTTGGTGCAGCGCCACCACAGGCGAGGAGGGGAACAGGTTTTTTAATTAGTTTGGATGCCTTAACTCAGTGCAGTGTGATAAACAACTGCACCAACAAAATGAAAGAAATGTTTCAGTTTTGGTCCCTACTCAATCCGAGTCTACCAGACTATCAGATAAGCTACAGAAGGCTGAAAAAGTGAAGTTTTTTTATTCTAAAAGTGCCTAAATGCATTTATTTCTTTGTCTTTAAGTTGTATGATACTGTAATTAAATACTAAAGGCAATAATTAAATAACTAGGAGTCATATTGTGATCCTGTATGATGAACGGGTTGAGGGACGGCGTCCGTCACGAAGTTGTACAGCTCGGCGCTGGTACGTTTAGGGGGCATGAGTTTGGGACATGCAGTCCCCTCTCTTCGAGCGCTGAACCAGAACCAAGTGGAGTGAGGCTGACGGGCCACAAGAGCACCATTGTTCTTCGCATTAATCAAACTGAGGAAGGGCAGGTAGCATTTCTGCAGCCCACCCTACATGCAAACCCTGCCAACCTCCATGAATGGACTGCTTTTTTAGCTGGCAGCGATTGGCCATCGGAGCTCCGGGAGGATGTGTGTCTGTTTAATTAGTGTGATGAGCTCAGCGGAGTTTATGTGCAGTGTCGGACACCAGGTATTAACCCCCTGAGTTTGACCCCGTGAGGGGGGTGGCCGACCTCATTCTTGACATCTCCTTCTTTCCACTGTTCTCGCTTTTCTCCTCTTCATTAGAAAACCGCAGATTAAATGGAAGGGAAGGAAAAAAAGCAGGAACAGCAGTGGACTGGCTCAACGTCAGCCTTCGTTCTTTGCCTTCCTCTTTCAAATGAAGTAAAATATTAACGCTGATACTTCCCAGGATGGAGCAAATTAGATAAATTATAGAGATTTCCTCCACTTTTAAAAAGTATGACAAAGTAAACACAGGAGTAGACACTTGGCATGTAGCAACATTATAGAAAAATTGTCCTACAAAACTCTAGTTAGCGTGAATTTGTTTGGCTAAATTAGCTTGAAAAATCCCATTACTTTTACATTTGTAGCAGCAGGTTGTGTAGAGGGTAGAAAAACAAAGTATCAGACAAGACAAGAAAGTTTGTATTGTTCATGTTAGCAGCTTTAAAATCCCAGTTTCTCTTACTGCACAGACCTAAACATAAATGTTGTATATAGTTTACAAATTCTTAAAACACAATATAATTTGCAATGCACAAAAAGGAATTACTGTATGATGAAACCTATTTTAACGGATGTTAGCATAACTTAGCATTTGGTGCTAGCTAAGCTGAAAAGCAATTGCAGCGGAGATTTTTTGTGAATACCTACTCTCATAAAATCTAAACATATATGCTAACACGGTTTGTAATAAATTTTTAAATGAGAAAATAATGACAATTTTAAAACTGCTTTTAGTTTGTGGCCACAGTGTCCAAGTTAGCTACACATTTTAGCTGAACTAAAGGTGTGTTTCACAGCCTTTTAAGGAAAAAATGGACTGAATAAACCTAAATGATCTTAAATTATCTAAAGCACAATTCTTCAGCTGTGACTGAAAATCCAAAAGTACTTCTGTGTTTTACTTGAAGTTAACATCTTCCAGTTTGGTGGAAACAAAAGTAGACGGCTATTTTACAGCTTTTACTTATTTATTTATTTTTAAAAACTTTTTTAGGAATATTTAAACTAAATCAATCAATCAATCAAATTTTATTTGTATAGCACATTTCAGCAGCAAGGCATTTCAAAGTGCTGGTTTTAAATAAAAACCAACCAACTTATACACACAGATTGTCATCAGTGACTATTTACAAAAGAAGGATGATTTCTGTGCTTTGTCTTAAATGAAGAAAATAAATACATGCTCAATGCTAGTTTTAGCATTAGCATACACAGAATGTTAGCATTCATTGACAACTCTTTTTTTTTTTGCTTTCCAAAACAAGATAAGCCTATTTGCACTATTTTAACAGAAATATTTTAAGAAAATTAAAACTGTAACTGTGGAATTTAATATTGCTCTTATCGTGGTAATTTGACTTAATAGTATTCTTGTGGAGATTGAAAATATGTCCAGTGTTATAGTTAGGTCAGAGCAGTGGTTTCCAAACATTTTCTGCCCCCAGACGGCTTCCCGCGCCCCCCCTGCAATGACACGGCGCCCCCACTAGGGGGCGCGCCCCACAGTTTGGGAACCTCTGGGTTAGAGGGACTAATTCAAAGTTTTTAAGGACTACTTAGACTGATAAAATATTTTATAATAAACATAAGTTTATTACAAAATATGTGGTCTTTGTATTGTGTGATACCTGGCTATTTTCATAAAATTCAGAAAGAGAGAATATTATTTTTTGGTGTATGTGCTCTGTGATGATAAAAGCTTTTAATCTACAGCTTCTGATTTGGTGCTAAAATGATGGTTTATTTTACTGCTTCTGAACATCAGTGGTTCCTGTTCTTTCATAAAGTTAGAAATATTTTAATAGCTGAAGCTTAGAGCAAAGATTTATTAGTACAGTTTATCTGCTAAACATTTGGTGACAAATCTTACTGCTGCCTTTCATCTAAACATTATTTACAGCTCTTGCTGCCATCAACTTTGTGTTTTAAATGCAGCAGCAAATGAGGAAGGTGTGAAATGAAGCATCCCTAAAGTTATAAAGCAATTCCCTGAGAACACTGTTCTTATCTAACCACTAAACGGCACACTGAGAACCCTGATTTCCTCCTCTGTTTACCATAAACAGCCATTGAAATGATGCAGCGCTCATTCACAGGCGGCTGCCTTATATAAACGCTGCATGCGGGAGCGTTGGCATCACCCAGGGGCTTTGCTTTCTAATTCATTTAACCACAGCTGTGTTTTCCTAACAGCAGCAGCTCACAATTAAAAGGCATGAAAAGATACGAAAACATTCTTACTATGCCTGACACACTTTCCACAAAGGTGAAACAACCACTTTAGGCGCAATCACAGCTTAGGATCCTTCATCGGATTATGCACTTTATTAGTTCAGTGGAACAAACAAAAGCACTTCAGGGGCATCTTCGTCGGGATTACGATGCCTCCTCTGCAGAGGATGGCATCGTTTTATTGAAGGTAATTAATTATGAGAACAAAAAGGTCATGGTAGGTATGTTGTTTCATGACTTGCAGAAAAATTCAGACCTCTTATCTGCAAACTTCACTCTGATAGAGAAACAAAGTAAAGCTTAACCGGGAAATAAAAGGAAAATAAAACATTTTTAACAAATAAAAATCTTAAAAAGGTGGTTAAACTGTCGCACTTTTAGAAACTCTTTGAAGATTTGCCACAGATTATCTGTTGGATTTAGGCCTTCACTTTGACTAGGCCATTCTAACACATTGTAGTACTGGCTACGGTTGGATATTTATCATATCGTTTATCATTTATTGTGATAAATTTCTTATCATGAAAAAGATTTTGACTTAAGATAAATTCCAGCTAATGATGTTTAAACACCTAAAACTGTCCGTGTTGTTGGGATTGTCATTTTTACTCAACTGTTTGTTCAGAGAAAACTTTGATAAATGCCGTTACATTTTTAAATTTTAACGACATAAATCACACTTCTTTACGTAACCGGTGTCATAAAAGACATGGACTACCAAGCATCAGAGCATGACACTTCCACCACCATGTTTCACAGTGGGGATGCTGTGACAGTGTTCACACAGAGTTTTGCATTTAGATTCGACTTTATCCGACTAGATCAAATACCTTAGTTCACCTGACATAAGAAAACTAACTTACAAGTAACTTTTCATCAAAATGTAGGAGCTTGTTTTGAGTCTAATTCCTTAATATTGATGAAAAGGTTTTTGCTCTATTGGCAGATTATTTCATTTATGACAAGATATTTTTCCCATGTTATAAATGAAATAATCTGCCAGTGGAACTAGAACTTTTCATCAATATTAAGGAATTATTTACTTAAAACAAGCTCATATATCTTGATATAAAGTTACTTATTGGTTAGTTTTGTCTTATTTCAGGTGTATTTAAGCTAGAAAGTTGACAAAAAATACTAATTATTGACTCAAAACAAGCTCTGATGTCTTACAGAAAAGTCAGTTTTATCCAGTTTTAGGTTTGCTGAAAACTAGACTAAATCTACTTGGTAAGATTTTGTGTTTTCACAGTTTCACTTTGCCGTGTTTAGAGAAATACCTCTGTTTGTTGAAGCCTGTGGTTTTCAGGTTGAAGGTGTCTCAATGGTTTTTGCTGTAGCGGTGACTTCCACTGATGACTTATGGTAATGATTCAGTAAAAAACGTCTGCTGTAGTTCCAAAAATGTCTGATTTGTTAAACCGCCTGGCAAACACTTAAAGGTTCGTGTGGATTTTCCGAGGATTACTCCAGGAGGGCATCCTATAAGAACATTAGACAGGCGGCTGTGTATCTGAGAGAAAGTTAAGGCAGCAATTTATCGGGATGACGATTCCAATCTGCGCCTTAAATCATTAAATTGTGCAGATGATCTAATTTTCGTCTGAGCAGAACAAGCCAGGACCGAGTCCCAGTTTCCTTCCAGAGAGTAAATCAGGCTCTGGGTTGTGTTTATTAATATCACCCTTGGTACTGAGGGAGTGGAGAACAAAGAGCCCGAGTCACAGCATGTCAACTCCGCAAAAGCCAGTGTTTGCTGCGCCCCCTCTGAAAACACTTTATTAATTGGATTTAGATATTTGCAAAATGATCTATTTAATGGGATTACCACTCGTATAATGATCTTATTTATGAGGGAAGCAATCCAAGCTTTGAGGCAGGGCTGATAATGCATTTCCAGCTCTTTGGCAGTTAATGTTGTGTTACAAGGGGAGATAAAGTTGAAGTCTGGTTGTAAGCGAATAGGTGAGCGAGCGGCGGTGAAATGGAGCCGGAGCGGTCGCACTCGCATTCCAGAGGGCCGTCTGGACCCGCGTCCCGCTGAACTCCTCACAAGTTCAAGGCAGATGCAGAGAGCGAAGGCGGAGAGACTGGAGACAGATAGCCTGCCTCTCACTCCCACCTCCGCAGCATAATGGCCCTTTCTTACATCTTTATCCACCTCAGTATCTCGCCGAAGCTTTTACCGACCCGGCCGGAGGTAGAGTGTCCAGCGAACGTTTGATTTAATCTCAGCGGCTGGAGTATTAATATCAGCAGGAATATTAGCTGTTGTTTACCGTCGCTCATGTTTGCCAAGACGTTTAAGCTGCTGGATGATTTCCCTCATGGAGGTTTTAGCTTCGTTTTGCCACTAATGCAAAAAAAAAAAGAAAAAAAGAAAGAAAGTGTATATGTAAATGTACGTCTTTTCTGCAGACTTTCACATTTCCATTTCAATGTAACACTTGATTTATATGTGCTTAAAAAAATAGGTTCTAATCTTTTACTTTAAAAGGATGTATTCTCAAATGAGATTATGTTAATAGACTGCAATTTGCATAAAACGGTTGAAAATATTAAACCAGATTAAAAATTCTGAATATTTAAGAGTTTTATCCGCGCTGTTAGTCAACAAATATATTCATTTTCCTGCAGAATATTAGAGCCTAAATGTGACACTCTGAAGAAAAAGAGAAAGGAACATAAAGCTGTGCAGCTGTACTGAAAAAACACAACATCTTATATTATTTGTATAATCTGGTTTAAATATCTTACATATTTAAAGCTGCATCATGTAACTTTTATAAAAAATGTTTTTAAAAAACATTTATTAAAACTGTCACTTTGACTGTTTAATATAAGATGGATAAACTGTGAAAAAATCGACTTCCTCCACCTCCTCCCTGAGCTGCTATTACCAACCCGACCAAAAACAACCAATCAGAACCCAGAGGCGGATCTTATCGCTGTCAATCAACCTTGTTAACATGCTGCTAATGACGGATCCACCTCAACGTTACAGGAAAACCGTTAGTCAGCCATAACTGGTGGCTGTGCTAACTAGTCTTAGCATTCATGACAGGCTGCACTAGGTGCATCATAGCAGAGGGACAAGCAGCGTGCACACCGATATGATTGACAGCGCTAAACCCCGCCTCCTCGATGTGATTGGTTGTTTCTAGTTCGCACTGGGATTTCAATTTTTCCACAGATTATCTGTCTCATGTTACACTGGCACAACAGTTTAAATATATTTTCATAAAACTTACAAACTTCTGCTTTAAGACAAAAGTAACTTTTCAGCAAGATAAACTGACTTGTTTAAATCTGTAATTCTTAAAGAACTAGTTACAGATTTTTTATAATATGGAAAAAATTTCTTTCTATAAACCAAATTTTTTTTTACTTTTTTTTCATCAATATTTAAGAATTATTTACTGAAAACTAGTTTCTACATTTTGCTGAAAAGTCACTTGTTAGTTATTTTAATCTTGTTTCAGGTGTAATAAGATATTTGCTCAGATCTTGTGTTTTTGCGGGTTCTTGTTTTCTTAGCGACCCGTTTGTGCGGCTCGGCCCGCAGCGGTTCCAGGGTCCTTGCAGCATTAGTCTCAGATGAAGGCGGAGGCACAATGTGAGGCCGGCGACTGAAAGCGCCTAACAAGCCTCCATTCAGGACATTAATCTGCAGACAAGTGTCTTTTTTGTGTCTGAGTCTTATTTTCATCGCCATCAGTTCAGAACATAGATTGAAAGTGATTCAGGTTTTGCTCTCAGGTTCCTTCAGATCTGCAGCTTTTCCTCTCAGTCCACCAGCTAGGAGGCATACGCTCCCATACGCCTCATTCTGGACTTTTAATTACCGATTTAAACTGATCTTGCTCCAGTGGTTCATCATTATACAGCATACAACTACAATTAATTCTTGAAACCTGGTTTTAGGAGGATTTAACCGTCTGGATCTGATAAAACTGTAACATTTATAAACCTTTGTTGATTACAGAAAATGCACAATAGTTTTTTTTTCTTTTTGATGTTTTCATCAAATTCCTTAAAATACTAAACTGCGCATTTAATAACTTAATGAAGTGCAACATTTATTTTATATACACAGAAATTTTAAACCGAGTAGTTTTCCATAAAAGTATGTGTAATATGTAGCAGAGTACAAAAGTAAAGTAAACGCTGCAAAACACCAAATACTTCCAAGTATTTTGGTCTAGTCTGTAGCACAAATATCTTACTATACTTGAAACTAGATCAAACTAACTTGTAAGTTACTTTTCAATAAGTTATAGGAACTTGTTTCAAACCAAAAATGCCTTTTTTTGTTATTTTATTGTTATTTAACAATTATTGACTTAAATAAGCTCCTATAACTTCCTGAAAAGTTATTTTTAAGTTAGTTTTGTCTCATTATAGGTGTAGTGAGATATTTGCACTGGAAACTAGACAAAAATATTTAGGATTTTGTGTTTTTGCAGTGTAGCTGGTCTTTTTGGTAATATTATCTATCATTTTAACATAATTGTTGAAAAAAGACCCCAAAGGACTTGAAATTTCAAGTTTCAGGGACAGTTTCCTGTCTTGCAGATAAATAGTTGGTAATTCTTTGTGTTTTTGCAGTTTTGCTAATGTTTCTTGCTAATATTAGCTCAGCACATAGACAACCATAAAGAACTACAGGAAAACTTAAGTAGTTTAACCTAAAAACACACATTAATGTATAATCACAGTTTTCATGCTTCGGTTTTACTGATGCTTCGCCTTTAAACCCCTTCAGGTCCAGGACTGGACGCTGCTCGGTTGGTTTTCTGAGCGGTTGCTCGTCCCGTTCGGATCCGATTCTGCCTCTCCGTTCTGCAAACCGAGACTTGGCAGACAGGATCCCGTCTTCGCCCCGAGGCTCACACATTTACACACTCATTTATTTACTGGTTTATTTGAATAGCTTCGCCTTTGTGAACTTTGAGACATTTTTATTTCCGTTTTGTCTTGCTACAGATTCGGTCTGATGTTTCTTCCATCTGGCAGCCGCCGGTCGGGTGACAGCTTTACTGGTTTATGGTATGGAGCTGAGATTATCATCGCAGTGTGTCTGCGGATAGCTGGGTCAGGAAGACCCCGTGTTACATTAGGCCGAAGCCTGACATCCCGCCTTAAAGTTGTGAGGCTTTAATCGGCTACAGATGGCTCCTTTCTGCTTTATCAGCGAGTTATTGCTTTCTAAATAATTGCCCATCAGATTAGTCTGAATGTTTTTATGAACTCTGCCAATCTGACCTGCACTCACTTTCACATTAAGCGTATTTGCGATATTGCGTGCGTTTTGATGTTCCCGTATTGTTTATGTGGATTTACGACGTGCCGCGGACTGAGGTCACCGTCGTGAGAGAGATTTATGGGATGCCCACCAGGCTCCGCCGTTCGGACTCCGTCAATCATGCCCGCCGTTTATATTGCGCTGTCGGATCAGACACGTCTCTGTGACAGGCAGTTGTTCAGGTTTGGAGGCTATCACCACATCTATCAGAGTCACAAGAAAAATTTGTGTTTCTGTAGCTTTAGCGTTGACTGTAAATGTCCTCTGTGCTGCAGCTGTTTGATTTCTTCACTAAAAACTAAACTCAGAGCACATTTCTGGCCTTGTACCTCGAAAATACAATCCAACATATAACCAAGTGTTTTTGTTTAGCTTCTAGAGAAAATATCTCTGCTGCTTCTTCAAATGTGAACAGAAAAGGAGTGGCATCAGATTTTAGCGTTTGGAGGATTTCTCTTTTGTTTTTGGTTAAAAATCACGAGCCATTTCTCCCGCTAGGTTAGCGCCAGGCTAGCACGGTTGACTCTGAACTCATATGTCAGAAAAATAAAACACTTCAGACTCGACTTGTTTCCTCAATACTTGTTATTTGACTTGGACTTGTAATCTGAGACTCAAATCTTAATGGTAGTTTTTTTTTAAGTTAAAGGCGATACTAAGTATTTTTGATTAAGTTTCTACCACAAATATCTCTAGAATACTTGAAATAAGACAAAACTAACTTATAGGTAACTTTACACCAAGAAACAGGAGCTTGTTTTAAGTAAATAATTCCTTAATATTGATTAAAAAAAACTACTAGTTCCACTGGCAGATTATTTAACCTATAACATGGGAAAAATGTCTCATTATAAGTGAAATAATCTGCCAATGGAACTAGAACTTTTTCATTAATATTAAGAAATTGACTTAAAACAATCTCTTATATTTTGCTGAAAAGTTACGTGTAAGTTAGTTTGTCTTATTTCAAGTGAACTAAGATATTTGCACTGGACACGAGACCAAAAATACTTGATAAGATTTTTTGTTTTTGCAGTGGCTGCAACTCAAATGCAGAGTTGGGGAGTAACTAGTTACAGTTACTGGAGTAGCTGTTTGGAAAAAAAAATACTTTTATGAGTAGTTTTACTACAAACTAATTGTAGTCACGCGTTTTGACCAAAAAAGCACAAACCTGCAGTTTGTGTCAAAGTGAGACCTCTTGTTTGTGCACAATCTTTGTTGTTCTAACTGTTTTCTACCTGCTGCTATAGCAAACACTATGCACCGTTATGGAAATCCTTTACCCTGTTCTACACTGCAAAAATACAAAATCTTTCCAAGTATTTCTGGTCCAGTTTCTAGTGGAAATAGTAGACTTGAAATAAGACAAAAAATAATTTACAAGTAACTTTTTAGCAAGATATAGGAGCTTGATTTAAGTCAATAATTCCTCAATATTGATAAAAAAGTTATTTCATTTTCATTATCACTTAATGTTTCTGCTAATAAAAGTAGCACTTCTTCATCAATATAAAGAAATTATTTACTTAAAATAAGCCTCCATTTATTGCTAAAAAGTTATTTGTCAGTTAGTTTGTCTGATTTCAAGTGTAGTAAGATATTTAATCTAAAAACTAGACCAAAACTACTTGATTATATTTTGTATTTTTACAGTGAATTATGTGATTTTCATTGAGGACTGACTGATGTAACTTAGCAGTATACAGATAAAAACTGCTGACATAATATTCCAGAGGGCCGAATTTGGCCCCCGGGCCTTCAGTTTGACAACTTTCCGTTTATTTACCCCATAAAACCCCAAAGACAAAGTTAAAGTGGTGTGAATCCTTCTCATCCAGGTGAAGCCGTCTGCTCCAGCTGTCAGGTCGCTTTGTTTGTGAGCGGTAGGCGTTCAGCGTTGTGTTGTGGTGGGCAGAGACAGTCAGCGTCTCAGATCTACTGTATGAATAAAGTCATATTGTGAAGTGTGTGGGCTGATATGCTTGGCAGTCAACCCTGACAAGTAGATTAGCTCTTTACTGGGCCACCTCTGAATGGCGTTACACACACGACTCACAGCGCGACATATCGAGCATCTAACGCCCAGCGCCGCAGATGAAAGCACATCAAGACGTGAATAAAAAATAAAAAATAAATAAACTGCTCTATGTTATGTGGCTTCTCCACAGCTGCAGCGGTTAACAGGAGTCAGAAATTGGCATGTCTAAAAAGTGGGATAATGATTATAAATGTGACAGGCTGAAAACTAATTACAATTGTCTCACTGTGTTTTCCAATAATGCCTCGAACATTTCTATAAAACTCATTTAAATCTTCCACAAGTCCAAAATTCAGCTCTTGCTCTCAAGCCATTTGGCACATTTTTCTTCAGTTTACATTTAGAGAGGATTAGCTGAAGAGCTGAAAATAATCATGCCAGATGTCTGCTGCTGCTGCAGCGCGGAGACTGCCTCCCCGGTGGGCATTTCTTCCTTTTTTCTTGACTTTTTATAAAAAAAAAAACCCACTCCGGGATCCTCGTAATGCAGCGCCTCATGTTGTGAAGCCGTGTACACAGACTGGATATCATGTCACATTTTACTATAACAATGAGGAGGGAAGAAAGTAAACCCGCCCTTTCTGCTCGAGTGAATGTAGGAAGAGCTACAGTCTGTTTATAGCCAACTTAAACAGACAGAGCGCAGACTTATGGAGCAAACAGGTTCAAACGCTCAAACCACATCTGTATGCTCAATAAAAGCCACTGTAAATGTGAAAAACATCAAGATTTCAGGGATTCTGATGATAGAAAACGTAAAACCGGATAATTAACGGAGCAGTTATTAGCGGGGGGACATTTCGCCGTGGCGTCCCTCATTATTCCGGGGTTTTCTTTGACTGTGTGCAGTGTTTTGGGGTTTGTTTTGCAGCTTTAATGAGCTCCTCTGGAATGCCGCGTCTCCCACATGTCTCACAGAGGGCGGGTCCATCTTATTGCTGCCACATGTTGGGCTCCTATAGTGACTCTTCCAGGCCTGTGTGGTCAGCCAGTTCAAAGCGCCCAGCCTCATTTGTTATACAACTTCATGTAACAACAAGCCGATGCTTCAGTGTGTCTGCGGAGGCAACAAAAGAGCGCCGCCACTCTTTCCCCTTTGTCCCAACCGGCTCTGCCCTCCGAGTCTCTCAGATCATCTGTTTCTCCAATTAGCGTGCGCGCCGGACAGTATGGGGGTACTGCGCCGAGATGCGCTGCAGAAATCCTTCATTTGGGCTCCTTTCAGTGTTTGAACTCTGACAGTAATGTTTGTGGTGTGGTAGTAGTCGATCACTGTCACCGGCTGAGTGGTGCGCCGTGCCGCATATGGCAACAATCTGACATGCTGGTCGGTCTGGAGGTTTTGAGGGACTAGGTGTTAGCTCCCTGGATCAGGCCGTCCCCATCAATTCTTCTGCAGATGATCCTGCAGACGACTTGGCTGCAGATGTGCAGTTTGGTGATGGGACTATCAGCACGGACACCTTAAGTATCACTCAGCATGAATTAATAGAAATATTTCTGCTTGGTAAATAGTGGGCAGAGTAGCCAAAATATATTACTCATGTGAAAGTTACTTCAACACATTTTCAGTCAAGTAAAAAGTAGCCATCAAAGTAAAGGTAAGAGTAAAAGAGTATTTGGTAAACAATCTACCCAAACACTGAGTAACTGATCAAATTATCATTTAATATTTTAAAATTACATCATCAGATGGACCAAAATATAAAGTTAAGTGGAAATTTTGGTATTTTATGGACCAAAATGACAATAATTCATATAAATACAACATATCAAAATCAGGAAAAAGAAAGTTTTCCAAATGAGTTTCTTTCAAGGAAAAACTTATGAAGCTTTAACAAAAACTGCAGGTGTTTCTGTGTCTGGTGGATTTTTGTTCTTCATTCAGTGGGTAGAGAATCCAGAAATTTTACTCAAGTAAAAGTAGAAATACTTCAGAATAAAATTACTCAAGGAAAAGTAAAAAGTAGCAATCCAAGAAAAGATAAGAGTAAAAAAGTATTTGGCCAGAAATCTACTCGAGTAACAGAGCACTTCAAAAACACAAAATCTTACCAAATATTTTTAATTTATAGTTAAAATATTTTAGTACACTCTTAATAAAACAAGACTAAATTAAAAGTAACTTTTATACAAGATAGATTAACAGTTTTAAGTCAATCATTTTTCAATGTAGATAAAACTGGTAGATCTTTTCACTTAAAATAGGAAAAATGTCTTATCGATGAAAAACTACGTATGTAGCTTGTCGCTAAATAGTTAGCCTGAACCTTCAGAATCACATAAAGACAATTACAAAATCAGTCTTTTATCAGGACTAATGTTCCTACAAGATGTAGAGAAACTCATCCATGAGTTTATCTTTTCTCTTGATTACAACTGAGGGTAGCCGTTACCATAGCGACAGAAACACACAGAGGACAAAGTACCCAGTAAAATGAAGAGTAGCACTACTTCACCACATTTTTACTGAGTAATATGCTGTCTAGCTGTAGTTAGAGAGCACATAGAAGCTATTTGTAGCTTTTCTATAGCTATAGAAGATGGAGAGAAGACAGCTCTCTATCTTCCACTACAGAGAGCTATAATTAACTCTAGCTAGCTATAGCCAGAAAGCCAAATGCACAGCAAGAGAAGCACAAAATCCCAGAATTTTTATAGTTTTGGTCCCTGAGTTTCTTTTGTCTCTTGTGATTTAGGCCCTTAATTTCATCCCTGAAGCGCTTAAAAAAATCTTACAAAGTCTTTGAGTTGGTGACACCTGCATATACCCTCTTTAGTGCGTTATAATTTACCCAGTAGCTTTAGCAGTTAAAATAATGCGCTATCTTCTACTAAAAACAAAAAATAAATTGTTAAAGTGGGCCAAATTACCAGCGGGTCACGAACCAACCAGCAAATAACCTGTTTGTCTTTTTTATTTTTTAACACATCAATTCTCCGGAGATGCTTCCAGCTCCACCAGACTGCCGAGTCTTCGGGGACGAGGTCCAGTGCATGTGCTGGCTAGTAGGCCATTTGCAATAATCTCCTTTTTACCGTTTAGAGGCTAATTATGTAACATTACACCTGCCTCCCTGAGCCGGGCCCTGGCGTGGGGCAGAATGAGTCGGGCTTTCTGCCCCCCCACCACTCAGAGGGGTGGTTAGAGTTTCTTAATGAGATTAGCCCAAAGCTGAAATCTGCTTTGTGTCCCTTGCTATATGGTGAGATAGTGGATAAGCAGAATCAAAGCTAACCGAGGAGGGGGGGTGGATCGCTGGAAGATGCAGGCAGTCGACCTCATTTCTGTCTCCCCTCCTCTTCCCCCCTGCGTGTGACTTGGACGGGATTCGCCGCTATCACACATGACATTGTGTGCGAGCTTTGCATAGGAAATATCTTTGTCTCACTCTGGTGTTTGCTAGCTTTGGTGTTTTCGTGCTTTTCCTTTATCTGGCTGTCCAGTTTCTATTTGCTGTTGGATCAAAACTTCTCCGAATTGAGGCCAGATGGGTTGAATATTGAATTAAAAAGGAATAAAAGAAGAAGCTTTTTCTTACCAAGTCTGGGATATAAACTTGTCTAGTTGTGGTTACAGTACAGCTGTCTTTCTGTCTGCTATTTTCAAACACACTTCTAAGGCCAGGCCTAAACTCATATTAGTCGGTGACACCATAATGTGCGAGACAGAGCTACATAAAGTCAGGATTCCACCACCCACGGCAGCCCATCCACAATGGGAGCCTTTCTTCCTCCAAATTTATTAGGACCTTAATGACACTGCGACTTTCAACTTGGACAAAAGATGAAAAACCAACAGAGGAGCCTGACCAGAATAACACACACACACACACACAGAAATGTATACAAGCTTGCAAACAACTTGAGCGGAGAATTCCCAGAACGAGGGCAAATTCTCACCGAGCGATAACACGTAAATATTTTGCCCACTTGCTCCGAAATATGATGTTGATTAAGAGAGTAAAGGTGAGGGTTAGAGAAGGGCCGAGGATTAGCAGTATGGGCTGCGTCCGGGGTTAGCATAACAGCCCGGCTGCTGGGACTAGTAATAACAACAGAAGTAATAATAATCACAGACTAATTGTTTGAACCCCGTGGCTTCCTTGCAAGAGTCATATTTGTAAAGCTTAATGCCTCTTCTGTGGCAAGAAAAGGATTCAGTCGCCAGTCGTCCTTTAAAGTCAGTTGAATATTTTTGTTCTGCGTGCTTTCTGCCCAAATGGAACGAAAAAACATGGACATTTCATGGAATTTTATCATCGGTATGTTCTTTAGTGGACATTTTTAACATTTTTGGCTTTTAAAATGTCTACCTTGATAGATAAAAACCTGTTATATGTAAAATAGGAAATGTTTGTGCTTTGTACAATAAATATCAATACCAAGTTGGTTTCAATATCGAATTTATCCTAGCAAAACTTTACTTCAGATTCCCACTTGAATTTTTATTGTTTTTGTATTAGTTTCTCAAGTTCCTCATATGATTTAGTTTTGATTTGCTCATGTGTGAAAATTTGCATGTTTCACAAATCAAAAATGTGATTTTAACATTTTTGTGATTAAATCTAATTGATTTTGCATATAAAATTTCTATCTTCATAGATAAAACCTTCTATTTCATGTAAAATAAGAAATGTCTATCGTGTGTCGTAAAATAAATATCAATACCAAGTTGGTTTCAGTATCGGATCGGCAGTGAAACTAGTTCCAGATTCACACTTGAAATGTTATTTTTTTGTATTATAGTTTCTCAATTGTGCCTCAAAAAGTTTTGGTTTTGATTTCCTTAGTGAAAATTTTTGCATTTTATTGAGGAAAAATGCAAATTTGTTTGTCATGTTAATATGTTATGAATGTATTTTGAACCTATTATTAGACCCGTCATCATATCAAATTTTGCTGGACAATAAATTGTCCCAGAAGTGATGAACACAGGATCTGGAAGACATTTTAAATATCCAAAATAAATAAACAGAACAACAGATATAACATGCGCACAACGCTGGAGGGCAAAAAGACGATTCTTTTACACGCTGTTTGTAGAACAATAACGAAATGAAACCCGGAGATGTAGGTATTATTCATCTAGTGCAGAGAGCCACAGCAGAGGGACAAATGTCACAGAAAAACAAATCATATTCTTCTCTTTCTTCGCTCTCTGTGTCAGCTACTCTACGCGCAGACTCATGGTTAATTAGCTAATTTTGACACCTGCTCTACTGATGGTCTGGCAGAGTTGGTGTTTAGGTGTTTACGCCTTTTTTTAATTGTATAACTGAACCTAAAGGCACAGAATTCTGCAGCACATCTACATGTTACGATTGTCAAAGTCAAGCTAGCATAACTGAGCTACTTCTCTCACTCTCACTATTTTTTCTAATTATAACATTTTCCTGAAATTTTTATCTATTTATCTATTTTATCTATTTGTGTTGAATTAGTAGCAAAGCATGGCATCCATTTTTCTTTTGCATATCACTCAAACATTTAAGATTTAGTGCGTTACATTGACAGCTTGTCAGCTAAAGTCGTTATCGTTAGCGAGCAGCTTTTTGGCTCAAGCAGGCAGCTGGGGCCGGGATCGTACACGTGCGACATCACACACTATCGTACACGTGCGACATCACACACTATCGTACACGTGCGACATCACACACTATCGTACACGTGCGACATCACACACTATCATACACCTGTGACATCACACACTATCGTACACATGCGACATCACACACTATCATACACCTGTGACATCACACACTATCATACACCTGTGACATCACACACTATCGTACACGTGCGACATCACACACTATCGTACACGTGCGACATCACACACTATCGTACACGTGCGACATCACACACTATCGTACACGTGCGACATCACACACTATCGTACACGTGCGACATCACACACTATCATACACCTGTGACATCACACACTATCATACACCTGTGACATCACACACTATCGTACACGTGCAACATCACACACTATCATACACCTGTGACATCACACACTATCGTACACGTGCGACATCACACACTATCGTACACGTGCGACATCACACACTATCATACACCTGTGACATCACACACTATCGTACACGTGCAACATCACACACTATCATACACCTGTGACATCACACACTATCGTACACGTGCGACATCACACACTATCGTACACGTGCGACATCACACACTATCGTACACGTGCGACATCACACACTATCATACACCTGTGACATCACACACTATCATACACCTGTGACATCACACACTATCGTACACCTGTGACATCACACACTATCGTACACGTGCGACATCACACACTATCGTACACGTGCGACATCACACACTATCGTACACGTGCGACATCACACACTATCGTACACCTGTGACATCACACACTATCGTACACCTGTGACATCACACACTATCATACACCTGTGACATCACACACTATCATACACCTGTGACATCACACACTATCGTACACATGCGACATCACACACTATCATACACCTGTGACATCACACACTATCATACACCTGTGACATCACACACTATCATACACCTGTGACATCACACACTATCATACACCTGTGACATCACACACTATCATACACGTGCGACATCACACACTATCATACACCTGTGACATCACACACTATCATACACCTGTGACATCACACACTATCGTACACCTGTGACATCACACACTATCGTACACGTGCGACATCACACACTATCGTACACCTGTGACATCACACACTATCGTACACCTGTGACATCACACACTATCGTACACATGCGACATCACACACTATCATACACCTGTGACATCACACACTATCGTACACCTGTGACATCACACACTATCGTACACGTGCGACATCACACACTATCGTACACCTGTGACATCACACACTATCGTACACCTGTGACATCACACACTATCGTACACGTGCGACATCACACACTATCGTACACCTGTGACATCACACACTATCGTACATGTGCGACATCACACACGATGTGTCTGTATTAATAGTTATTTTTCACAGGTGGATATTATGCTACATATTAACTTATTAAATCATATTTTTAATATCTGGATATTATACTGTGTATTAAAATGTAAGCTAATTCGTATGTTTAGTTTATTTTGTTTCATTGTTTTTTTAATGGAGAAACATCCCTTATATAAAATGCTGTTATATATCTATCACAAATATTAACGTATGAATCGTTTTGGAAAACCTTTTTTCCCATTCAGCTCATTTTACAATAACTGTCTAACAGAACTCCAGATGAAAATTAGCTTGGCTTAGCTCGCTTGTGCACATCTACATTGTATGATGTTGCCTTATGTCTGCCGTCACTTTACAAAAAGATTCTGCCTATTTTTTTATTTTTTTGATGTATTCATATGTGTGACGTAATCACATGTAAACTCCATGTTTTTTTTTTTTGTTTTTTTTTTAAATTTCTTCAGAATAACATGGAGTCCATCTTCGCCGCTGCTGTATTTACTTATCTGTAGCCGTCTACCGCGCCATCCTGTCCTTTCCTACCAGATCTTATCACTATTTGGTTGTTTGTTGAAGGTCTAAAAGAGAGCTAGAGGCCCTGCAGCCATATTCTGCAGCTACAGAGAGCTATTTGCTCTGCGTCAGCGGAGTATCCTGTCATGGAGAGAAAATCCCGTTTGAAGTATGGCCCCCGTCTTTCACAGTGACGATAATGCTCCTGGCTTTATCGTGTCCGCCGTGCAAAGCCCATGTCTTCTCTTTTGTCCGGCGCCGTCTCCCCCACTCCTGCGCACCCCCCGGCTCTCCTCTTTTGTGTCACTCTCTGTCACACTCACTGCAACGAGAACCGGTCCAAAACTCACCCCCCATCCCTCACCCACCTCCAAGGCATGCTGGGAAGTGTAGTCACAGCCTGGGGACGGTTGGGGTTTGAGACTGGGACACATCAGTGATGTAGAGTTTTATATAAATAGAGTTAAAATTGAGTTTGAGACAAAATGTTTACAACAAACTTAAAGAAGAAATTGATTAATCGATTAATAAACCAAAACGAGCTGAATAATTTCCATCTGACTCATTTATCGTTTTTCTACCAAAAACTGGATGATGAAAGTCTTCAGTCTGGTGCTTTGGATAATTTTGTTTTGTTTTCAGAGACTTCATAGTTCATTTTATTTGTTGTTTCTGTTGTTTTATTTATTTTGCGTATTTAAATTGTCTTCCTGTTCCAGTGTTAAATGTTTATTTCAATTTAAAGTTTGAGGATCTTGCATTCTCACCATTATGTTTCTTGAAAATTGTTTCAAAACATTTTCGTTTATCGCAATAACTTCTGGGACAATTTATCGTCCACCAAAATTTGCTGTATATGGGCAGAGGATATCTTTCTTTACTGTACTGAGTCTTTGAATAAGGTATAACCAACCATACGGGTTTGTAAAATAGTACTCGGTTTTCTTTCTTTTTGCAATAAGTCCGTTTCAGTTTAGTTTTGTAAAACGTTAGTCCACTTCTTTTAAAATTTACACAAACCGCAATTTATTTACAGCAGAAAAAGTGTGTTTTGATCTTATTTACATGGTTTTTATTATTTCCAATTCTTAGCATTTTAAATGAGATGCAATATTAGTATTCATTCGGCTCTCGCTGCTCCTAAATCCACAGCTTAAATGCAAATGCAGCGCAGTCTCTTCCATCCGTGGCTTTGTTGGCCTCTCAGAAACCTTAAGCCCGGATCTCAAACAGAGGCCTCTCATGGCATATGCATGGCAGCGTCTTATCTGCCGCGTATCACAATGCGTCTCCTGGACATCAAATATTTAAACAGGCGCAGGAAGAAGGAGAAACAAGCCTTTTTGTGTTCCCCGCGAGAAAAACAATGAAAGTGCAAGCAGCCGCCTTTGGTGTTTTCACATCCAGCGACTGTATGATCCATATGATCCCGACATAAAGTGGGTCTCTGAACCCGCTCTCTTAAACTGTAGCAGGCATATATTACCAGGCTTAGAGCTTGGCGAGCTCCGTATCCCAAAATAGATTTCAACAATGCTCTATGAGGATGCATTAAATAAATCTGCGCTCGGCTAATCCGTGGAACAGTTCACATTTTCAAGAGAGACACTCCGGTAGGACAAAAGCGCCGCTCGGCTTGCCGCGCCTTCATCTGGGGACAGACGCACATAAAGAGAGATATTTAGACAGAAGGGAGGGGAGAGAAATTCCCCACTAATGTGACAGAAAACTCTCCAAAAAAAAAGAAGAAATCAGCATTGTGTGCTCTTGCACTGCAAAGCAGATTCTGTATCACCGCCTTTTTTCCCTCCACCAAGTGCAATAACTTAATCTTAAAGGCAAAACATGGACACGAGGGCCATTTCGAAACACGTTGTAGATAAATGTTAATCACATTAGCATTTCCCAGACTTCCGTAAATCTCCATAAATAGCATGCTGAGGTTGATCCCTCTTTTTTTTGCCCATTGAGGCAAAATTACAGCTGATGAATTGCTTTTGCCATGCATGTAGGCTAATGAAAGCTTTGCTCCTGGGCCTTCCTCAACAAAGGCTCGTAATTTCTCCACTTTTCCACTAAAATAAGAACCTGTTCCACTTTTAATTAATAGTTTCACCCTCTCCCCATTCAGGACTGTACACATAGTTTCAAATTAATTTTTTTTTAGGTGAAGACTCGGTTATTAATACTGCAGAAACAGCCCCTCTTTTGTGTGAAAGTAACAGGGAGGTAATGCTAGCCGGCAGCTTCATAAAGAACTTCCTCTCATGTCACCAAACCGCTTAACACAACATGTGACACTGCTCTGAGACCAGAAGCATCCAGCGACAGGCGGCCATTTAACTCGGAGTCGTCACGTTTGTTCAGAGAGGAGCAGTGGGACTGAAGATACACCCACTTACCAAAAACACCTGGGATTAACCTGCTGGGATTTCATCTGCCTTTACAGACAAAACCACTCGCAGTGCTGCAGATGAAAACACGTTTATTAAAGCTTGGTGCAGATCTGCATCGCTCTAACCTTTCGTTTTATTTAATTAAGCTTTATGTAGAGGTTGCTGTCCGCATGAAGTCAGTTACCGCTTTCATTGGGATAATAAGCAGCAATTAGCACCAATTAAGGAGAAAGCCACACATAATGGGCATTTCACTGCAAAAACCCAGAATATTACCAAGTAATTTGGTGCAAATATCTTAGTGCACTTGAAATAAGACAAAATGAACTTACAGTTAAAACTTTAGCAATAAATGAGAGCTTCTTTTAAGTCAATAAGTTTTTAATATTGATGAAAAGAAGGAAAAATGTTGCATAAGTGAAATAATTTACAGCGCAGGGCATTCTGGGTAAATAAAAACAAAACAAGCTCGCTAGTGGGAGAAATGACTCTTGGGTTTTTACCAAAGACGAGCAGAAATCCTACAACCGCTAAAATCCGACTCTTTCTGTTTCCATTTCGTGAAGAAGAAAGTTGAACTCACTTTCTTCTGAAGTGGTTTTTCCATAAGCCTTCCAGGTCCTTCTCTCGTTCTAGAAGCCGCTCCAGGTCTACTGAAAGAAGATAGAGGAGAGTCATGTCAGGTTTAAAGGGAGCTGCAGATGAACGTTTTTACAGGCTCTGCCATTTCATATGATGGACTCCAGCATCGATGTGCGACCGTTTGTTTTTGTTTCGTCGTTTTTTTTATTTTAATGCCTTTTTAAATAAAAAAAGGCATTTTTTTATTTAAAAAATGCCTTTTTTTAAACAAAACAAGCTCGCTAGTGGGAGAAATGACTCCCACTAGCGTTTCCTAGTGGGAGTCATGTCGTTTCCTTCAGTGGTTCCAGTGGTTGCAGCGCCCCCACAGGTGAGGAGAGGAACAGGTCTTCCAATTAATTTGGTTAGTTTGACTCGGTGTAGTGAGAAAGTGAAGCTGAAAATTAAACTAATGTTGCAATTTTCAGCCAGAATCAAACAGAGTCTACTGGACTATGAAGTGTGAGAACATCCTGCACCTCATCAGCTTCAATAAGTAATTATTAACTCAAAACAATCTCCTATCCTGGTGAGAAGCTACTTGTGAGTTTGTTTTTCTTATTTCAAGTGAATTTGGCAAGTTTGTGTTTTTGCAGCTTGTATGTTTTTATGTCTTTCTGAATTTTCTTACAAACATTAATAAACTGTTTCCATGTTGGTTCTTCTAAAAAAAATTTATTGAAAATATAAGAAATCTCTTCTCGTCTGTAAATAAGCCAGTAGAATTAATTATTTAGATTAAATTGAATCACGTTTTGAGACTGATTTGACTTCTAAGAACAAATGAGACGAACTGAGAGGCAGAAAAGCAGCTTTTTGAGTTATTTAAAGAATAAAGATATGTGTATGTTTCTCATCTTTTATCTTCTACATGTACATTTTGAATTGAGTTTAATGAGGAAAAAATAAATTCCTTCCAAATATTCCTAACATAGGATTTTTTCACAAAATCGGTGAAAAAAAAATCACAAAATCCTGGAATGTTTAAACATTCATACATAAACAATAAACGAGAATTAACGATTTCATGCTACAGAAAATGTGCAGCTTTTCTGCGTTTCTTGACTCTGGGAGCAGCTAAACGTTTGGATCTCTCCAGCTTCAGAGCGACAGAGAATCGTCTCCATTCCGGTTTCGAACCCGGGACGTCTGCGCTGTGGTGGGCGGTCATCGCTGTGATTTCATGTTTGTGTTTCCAGGCTGTCAGAAGGAATCGCCGCTGACACAGAGCAGCCGCAGCAACGCAGAGCGGTAGCTGCTCTCAGCCACTGTGGGCGATTTCATACCAATTAGTGCAAATCATGGAGTACTTAAGACTATTGCCTGGTGAGTTTAGCAACACTTTGACACCTCGTGAAAGTGACCCGTCTTACAGATGTTGGATTACTCTGAGGAGCTAAAGAGCCATTATTTAGGTGGGAAGTTTTTATTTCTGAGTCGCGGCCGGCTCACCGAAACGAGGTTTCCAAAGAGAAATCACTGATAGATTTTGATCAGCAATCTATCAGAAACAAGCAGGAAGTTTAACAGGAAAATAGGAGGTTCAGGGTACGATTTCTTTGACTCAAGGCTGGTTTAGGTAGCATTATCTTCTTCTCAAATATGGATCTTTTGTTGGTTTTTAAATACTTATGACAGCTTCACGTTATTTCAGTAAGAAAAAATGTTTTTATTTTTTTAATGTAAACATTTAGCCCTTCATACTCATGGAAAATCTCAGGAAAATTTCTACTGTAAGCTACTGGAACTGTGCTATTTATGTTGATGCTCTTATTTTGAAATGTAACTGGATGAATGTAGGTATGACAAAGGATTATGTCCACATTAAGAAAATAAAAAAATAAAATAAAACCACGAGAATAAAGTTAAAATAGTATGGGAATAAAGTAATGTTTGGAGTGAAAGGCTCAACAGCCTGATAAAGAAGCCTGGTTCTGTTCTGGGGACGACTGGGTCCTCTGGAGATGATGATGATGATGCAAAGAAGGAAACTATGGACAATCCTGACCATCCTCTTCATGAGACTGTCTGGGGATGGCAGACTGTCTTCAGTCAGAGGCTTCTTCAGGTCGGTGCAGTACAGACTGCTTCAGGACGTCTTCAGTGGCTCCTTGAAGCATCTTGATGAGCTACAACATTAAACTTCCCTTTGGGATTAATAAAGTATTTTTGAATTGAATAAAGTCGCAATATTACGAGAATCATATTACAAGAATAAAATCTTATGTGAATAAAGTTGTAATAACACAAGAATAAAGTTAATATTTAAAGATCAGTCATTGTGAGAATTGTCAAACAAAATACAGTAGTAATAACATATGAATAAAGTTGTAATATGAAAATAGTCATATATTTAGAGAATAAAATCGTAATATGACTTTATTCTTGTAATACGACTTTACTCTCCTATTATTTTGAATTTATTCTCACGCAGCTTTATTCTGGTAATTTTATTTTTCCTAACTTGGCCCTAATACTCCTCCGTAGGGGAACAAACCAACCCCCCCTGTTTTTGTTTTTTGCTGCCCCTTCATCTTGTGGGTTTCTCCAGACCCACTCTGGCATGAAGCCCCCGCTTCTGTCTCCATGGTGACAAGTGGCTTCAAATCCTCCAGCTTTCCCCACGGCGACGGGCCGAAGAAAACGAAACACAGAGGAAAATATAGCATTTCATTCCTGCCCCCATTATCCCGTCTGTTGGAAAACAAGCCGGCTGCGAACGCGAACGGCGGCGGGAGAATCCGCGGCGAGCGGCGGCTGCTTGTGAGACGCTAATGGAGAGCGGCGTGGCGATGCGGCGCGGCGCGGCGCGGCGCGGCGCTCCCAGAGGTGCGGATGGCGCTGCTGTGATAGTTGTGAACTCTTCCAGTGTTTATGTGTCAGCCAGCAGACATTCTCCACACCGCCTTCCCAGACGAGAAGCAGGGCCCCTCAATTAAACGACTTAATTTGAAACCATAAGCTTGTCCTTAATTAAGAAGAGCTTAGACATCTCTTGAAATTAAATATCTGAAAAAAAGGGAGAAAAAACGCCACAGCGATGACACAGAATTCCCATTTTTCCTCAAATGGTCCATGTGTTGAGATAAACGTAACCTCGGCGAAGTCGGAGCCGTTTGGAGGGAAGTTTCACTTTCAAAGCGGGTCCATTGTGGACTCCCGCCACGTTTTCCGTCCGCGGAGAGGACGTCGAGACGGGAGACAGATTCTGCCACTAAGTAAATAATTTGTATGATAATTCATTACAGCGCAGTCTTTTTCAACTTTAATTGGTCTAAATGAAGAGACATTTCACACCATTTAGATAAAAAAGAAAAAGGAGGCCAGCGTAATGAAAAGGGGCCTGCCTATCGGACTTCAGAGGTTTGCTCTAAATGAAAATGTAATTGCAGGCGGAATGGTACAAGAGGAGAGACCCCGCGCCGCAGATCCGGGGGTATCTTCAGACAGTCGAGCAAAAGCTAATGACTGAGCAATTTGGAACATTTACTCACCCCAAAGACTCTCATTAAGTCAATCACAGGCTTAGCCCGAGACCCACTTGCAGCGCCGGAGCCGGCCCCGCGTTTATTCCCACATCAATCAGGAGGGGCCGGTTTCTTCTTCTCTCAGAAGCCATGAAAAACGCCCAAGTAATTTATTCTGGGATCTTTGAGAGGATAATGGCCAATTATTTGTTTATAACACTGGTTAAATTTTCATTAGGCAGATTAATGGAATATCATGTACTGTCAACAGTGGACGGAGGGGTGGTGTGTCAGAGATAAACGGCCAAACAGATGATGTCGCTCCGACCGTAAATTGGTTTTTCGACGCCCCCCCACCCCCAACCTCCCGTTTCCTCCATATGAACATTTTAAAGATGGACACGGCGTGGATGGAGGCTGGGTGGGCGGGGGAACCTCCAGCAGACGGGGATGCTGGGAAACGGATGGCTGTCATCAATCGGCAGGTTTGAGATTAAAGTCAGAATTCTGAGCCAAAAACTGGAATTATGAGAAAAAAGTCAGAATTCTTAAATGAAAGACAATTCTGAGAAAAAACTGGAATTATGAGTTGGTCAGAATTCTCAGAAATAAATGTCAGAATTCTGAGGAGAAGATTGGAATTTTGAGATTTAAAAAAAGTCGAAATTGTGAGATTAAGATCGTAATTCTGAGATTTAAAGTGTAGCATTCTGAGATTAAAGTTGGAAATCTGGGATACAAATGGTAGGAATTCTGAGATTAAAGTCAGGTCTGAGAAAAAAAATCAAGTTTATCTGTATAACATTTCAGCAGGAAGGCGGTTCAAGGTGCTTTACAGTGTAAAAAACCAAAATTTTTATTATTACAAAAAATTACAAACGGAATAAAGTCAACATTTGAACAAACATTTCATTTTGATGAATGCCAAAATCACCAAAATCATAAATTAAAGTCGGATTCTGAGATTTTTTTTTTTTAGCCGTATCAAAATGGATGCATCTCACAAAACTGCAATAAAAACACTTTTTTATTTTCAATGCTGTTGCATTTTAGGCTATAGAATTTATTTTATTGCTTAAAATGCAATTTTCTCATGAATGTCTAATATTGTATAAATTTTGATCCAGTTAATCGAAGTCGCTGTGAATTCATGTCACATTGATTCAGTATTTCATGCAGAATGAGTCCTAGGTTCATATACTCTATAATAAATGCAAAATACTTTGTGGAAATTTTAAGTGAAATTTTGACTTGTTATTACCTGTAATCGTCAAAACTACCATAAACAATACATCACCATGTACGAGTTGAATTATTATAACTGCTGAACTTTCTGATGATGTTCTCAGTTCCTGCGCCTTTAAACACCATATGTTGTGTAAAGTTTGACTCCATGCTGCTTTGCACATGTTTACTCCCTTTCTCCGGCTCCCCTCCCCTTCAGCTGCCTCTGCTATCAATCACAGCCGATCCATAACCAATCCTGCAGGAACATATTTCATACAGGAAGCATTTGAAATGATAATTCAGGCGAATTTGTCAGAAGCCAACTTTTTTTAATGAAGAGAAAAAGCCACTTTTAGCAGCCACTGCGGGTGATAGCTTAATCTCACATTATGCAGGCGACACTAGATACCTGTAAGTGGCAGTTAAGAGTAAAATGACAACTACAAGGCGGGCAGGCTGGTGATTTACTGACCCCATATGATGCTGGGAGTTGATATAAAGCAGCTTGAACCGTGAGTCGTGCTTTCACAGACCTGCACCTGAAAGTGGTCTGGGAATTGTCACTTTGAGGGGAGCATATTACAGCTTCAAAAAGGGATCGCTCCCCCCTCCCCATATGCCGGTTTTTTTGAGTGCAGAGATAAAATATGGCATATCAAATCTTAATATGCACGCTTAACCCACTAGTGTGCAAATGATGCATCGTGGGTTCACTTCTCCAGATGGATGAAACCTGAATTTTAATGAGTGAAAGATTCCTGTGACTTTTTCCCCAGAGGTGGGAAGAGTAGCCAAACATTTTACTCAAGTAAGAGTAGCACTACTTCAATGTATTTTACTCAATAGAAAGTAAATAGTAACCATCCAAAGCTCTCAAGTAAGGGTTTGTTTGCTTGTTTATTTGGAAATAAGACAAAACCCACTTAAAAGTTACTTTTCAGCAAGATGGAGATAGTTTTAAGTCAGTAATTGTTTAAGTTTGCTGAGTAAGTACTATTTCACAGCCAGATTATTTCATTTACAAGACATTTTCCCATGGTATAGACACCTTGCAGTGTGGCGTCACTCCCGCTCCCATGTCTCTGCCCGAGGCAAAAAGCTGCTTGTGAACGATGACTAGCATCGGTTGTAGCTGTTAGGTTATCAACATAATCCACTAATTCTCAAACATGCTATGTAAAAGAAAAAGGGACGCAGTTCTTTGCTGCCAATTGTCAACACTGACAACAAGGAAAACGTTTTAATTAAGAAAAAAAAGTAGTGAGGGAGAAGGAAGTAGTTCAGTTATACTAGCTTGACTATGGAAACCTTAAAATGTAGATATGATGTGAATTCAATGTGGTTCAGTTACAAAATAATAAAAAGGCGACCTAAACACCAACTCTGACAGATCATGTTTAAATTAGCTAATCAACCACAACGATCACTTATTAATAATCTCAAAATAAACATCAAGCCTGAAAACATAAAACTGTAACAGACTGAATGCTCTGTTCTTTATGCGGGAAATGTTTGAGTGTTTTTTGGTGTTGAATCCTGAAACATAAAGTGGCGTTGTTGTGAGTTGCTATGGCAACGAGTCTGTAGCTTGGCCAGCACAGAGAGCGAAAAAAGTGGTTTAGAGTTATTCCTAAGTTTTTCTGCATTATTTTTCCGTTTGCTATGGTGCACTGAATTAAAATAACAACACCTACATGTCCAGGTTTCATTTAGTTAACGGGATTGTTCTACGGATGCCCTCCAGTGTTGTGCACGAAATTTCAGGACATAAACAATAACATGGTGAAGTAGGTGAAATAATCTGTCAATGACAATCAATATCAAGGAGTTATCAACTGAAAATAAGCTCCTGTATCTTGCTGAAAAGTTATTTGTCTTATTTCAAGTGTACTTGGATAATGGCACTGAAAACAAGACCAAATATATTTTGTAAGATTTTGTGTTTTTGTAGTGCATTAGCCATTGCCATGACAATGGTTACTCTTCACACATACTTTATATAACCTTCATTCTTTAGTTGATCACAAATTCATGCAATACAATCATATAGAAAGAATAAAAATTCATCTAAATTTGTTGTGCAAAATTCACATTTTGCACTTTTTTGTACTTTAATTTGGGTCTCAATTGCTTCTAAAAGCACTCAGATGATTTTCGGCAGTAACTTCTGTGTTTTTTGGTGTCTGGAAAATGAACCGTTTCAGAAACCTTCGGAATGTAACGTTACAAATCCGCAGATACTGCCCTTCACCTAGTGACCAGTGAACCCAGCCCGTTACCTAGCAACCCCAGCAGAGCTCTGCCCTACCTAGCAACCCGAGCTAAGCTCCAAAACATTTGGTCAGCTGGTTTTACCTCTGTATGTGTTGCTACTGGAAAAGACAAGTGTTTTGTTGTTGACTTGCCACCAACAAAACACGTAAAATAATGACTTTGTTCTCATATTATTTGGAATTTATTCTATATTATTTTGACTTTTTGTTTGTTTGTTTGTTTGTTTGTTTTCTTAGAAGGGCTGGTACTCGTTACTGGTTACTACCCAGCTCTCCGTTTTGCATCACGGATCTCGTTTTGGTTCCCGCTCCACATTACGTTCTGATTACATCCATTTGTCCATCATTTCTCCCCGTGAACCTTTGTGTCCAACATGTGAGTTAATTTCGGCTCCTGGATAGCGATCTGCCAACCTCGGGGCAGCCGAAGCGCCGACGAGCTTCGCTATCAAAACAATCGCGGTCTGAAGGAGGTTATCGTTGCTCGGCGCTATCTGTCACGCGGCCACCGGCAGCCAGTGGGACACAAGGGCCATTTAATTAGGCCCACTGCTCCTCTCTGGTGTGAAAGACTCTCAGGCCCCTTTGATTCCCCGCTGCTCTCCCAGCAGGAAGTGGTTGGTGATAATTGACACAGGATTTCCTTGTTAACCAGCGGCAGACTCTGTGGATTAAAGTGACAGAGATCTCCAGAAGAAAGTGGGGAGCAGATAAAGGCGGAGGGCGGAGGGAGCGGCGGGGGCAGCAGCTATTTACCGCTCTTGACAAACCAGGGAGGAAATAGCAATATCAGAGCGGCGCGCGGTCCTGCCGCGAGATGTAGCTCCCACTTATCTTAGCCATTTCAGCTTGGCTGATCAAAGATTGGCTTCCCTTAAAATAACCTGGGCCCAAGGTTGACTACATGCTTCACGTCCCCCTCCATAACTCCGTTTGTGGACGACTACAGAGAGATAATCTCATTTCATTTGCACAATTATACACTATCATGGAATAAAAGCATATTTGCAAATGACGTAATATTGTACCAAGTGGACACAGCATTTCCATGCAGACAGGAGAGAGAGCTTCCCTTTATTTATTTCTAGATTTCCTTTCTTCTTATCTGGCTACTACGCAGCTTACCAACAGACATTTTACAAATGCGCCGCAGAAGGTTTTAGCAGAGCTTCCTGTGCAGATAAAAGACGCTCTCCTCACTTTATACAACTTTTGCTGCCATAAATTAGGCCAATCTCTGGCCCATTGTTGCTCGAATGAACTTCAATTACTCAACGTATCCATGCACCTGACAAACACCGCAGACTGCCCACGGTGACCCAAACGTGGCGTAAATAGCGGTCCAGTCACAAACCGATGTGCTCGCTGATAAGAGGATGAGGTGATGGCAAATTTCCAGCGGCAGAACTTGGGTCAAAAGCAGGTCCAACGAATAAATCACAGCAGGAATTCCAGTGTCTCCAATCCCCCTGCTGACACACGCAGCTGTGGAGACGCAGGAGGGGAAGGAGGCGGTTGCTTTATCATGACATGAGTTAGGTGACCACGGCAACGCTTTAGTTTACTTTATAAAATGTAGAGTGGTTCAGATTTTAAGATGCGGTTTTGTCATAGAGTTGGAAATACAAGACGTTTAATTAGCGTCCGGCAAGGTTTATATGGAAGAGGATTAGGGCCTCTGTAAAAAACAAAACGACAAAAAGAATTCAGATTTTCACCTCAGAATTCAGATTTTTATTTTTTTTATTTATTCTTTTTTTATTTTGACTGTTCTCAGAATTTATGTTATTTTTAATTCTAACGTTGTTCTCAGAATTCTCAGGGAAGTCTTTAAATTCTGACTTTTTTCCTGAAAATGTCCAGTTTTTTTTCATTCTTTTTTTCTCAGAGTTGTGTTTTTGTTTTAAGTTCTAACTTTGTTCTCAGAATAAAATTTTTATTTACTTTTGATCTCTTTAGATTAAAGTCAGAATTTAAAAAAAATCCTCAGATTTCTATGAAAAAAGCAAATTCTGAGAAGAAAAAAACATCACAGCCAATATTAGCAATTGTGTAATTCATGATGCCTTCAAAAAAACATGCAGTTAAAGTGTTTAAGGGACAACAATAGCGTGGAGCAGAGAGGACTGTACAGTAAATCACAAACAGTATAAATCAGGACACACGTGATCTCTTTCTCTCTCTCTCTCTCTCTCTCTCTCTCTCTCTCTCTCTCTCTCTCTATATATATATATATATATATATATATATATATATGTATATATATATATATATATATATATATATACATATATAGATATATAAAGATAGATATAATATGAATGAATAGTCCATATATAGAATACTCACACTTTGGTTGCCTAGTAACTCACTCTCTTTGGTTACCTAGCAACAATCTGTTGAGTAATTTAGACAGCAGCAGTTTAAAGTTTCGCCACTGTGGCTCATAACTGCTTAAAAGTAAAAAAAAAACAATGTGGAATGAAAACCGGATAAAACTGGAAAGGTCACACCATCAGTTTGACAATATTTCAGATATTTAAGACCAAAAAAACGAATAATTATCTATACCAACTGATATAAAACTCATATATTTCAACAATTTTGAAATTATGATGACAGATTTGAATAAATTGACATTTGTACACCCAAGTTTTAATACCCACTTAATCCTGTGAAGGCCTTACAGTGTTCTTAGTGTTTTTGTACTTTCATAACTAAAATTGAGAGGTTTTACCCAGACTTCTTCCCATTGAGGCGCCTTTTATTTTCCAGGAGAGAGTTTAGCTCTGCTTCACAATGGGACAAAGTGTGGCCATGAGTTACGCCAACTTTAAAGTGTTTAGATGCAATATTACCCAAACATGCTTCCCAGAAACTTCGCATCACTGTCCACACCTTCTTATCTGCGCTGCCTCACAGGTACAGTATCTTAACCACGCTGTAAGGCTTCAATATGTGAGCATTAACACGCTTCAAGGTCCTTGATTTTTCCTCAGGAATTACTGTGTGGCAACCAGAAGGAGAAGCTGGAGATTTGTTCCCTCCAGTCTAAAATAAATAGGATAGACGGGGGGAAGCAATCACATAGCCGACAACATGCTCTGCTATCGAGAAAATACAGCAGTTTAGATTAAGATTTAAACAAAATAATTTCTGTTTAATTTAATCTGTAAGCAGATAAGCTTCTACCAACATCCCACAAAGATTTTGAAATGATAAGGAAACGTTCAAATGCAGAAAGTGTTGAACATGTCTGTCGTTATTTAAAGAAAAAAAATAAATAAAAAGCATGTTTGGAAATAGTTTCATAAATGAGGGAGCTGAAGTGATACAGAAAGCTGTCAGTGTGATGTTGTCCAAACTTTTAGCCAAAACTAGATAAATTAAGATTCTCACAGGCCACAAAATGTGTTAAAGATGAGTTTATTGTGATTTTTCTTTTTTTAGTTTCACCTGGTCAATTAACGTTTTATGAAATGTATAAATTTTTGAAGATCCAAAACATAATAACAAGGTTTCAGATGGTTTTCTTTTTACCATAAAATATCCAGATGTTGTTATCATTTTATTTTGACTGGACTTGTGGTTGGGGCCGATCAAAATCATTTCAAGGGCCATAAATGGCCCCCGGACTACACTTTGGACAACCCTGTAAGATCTGGTAAACAGAACCACAACCAGCTTTATTCACCAGTTTGTGCTCAAAAACAAGAAATTTCACTTTGGTTTCACTTTCCTATCAATGAAAACATTTTAAATATGAATATATCAAAAGGGGAAATAAAAGTAAAAGTTAGTTGTAAATATGTATACTGTATGGGTGTCCAAAGTGTGGCTTGGGGGCCATTTATGGACCTTGAAGTGATTTTGTGTGGCCCTCAACCACAAAACAAAAATGTCACAAACTAGTTTGTTCAGTTCAAGGTCGGAGTTTGATGCTGTTAAATTTTCACTGCCTCTGAAAAGAAGATACAAACAAACAATGAACATTCAGGGACTTTTAGTCCAGAGCAGACTTTGATCCACCCATTTAGTCAACTCCTCCTCATAAAGCAAAAGGTTTTGAAGAATGGGGAAAAAAACAGACCCAAAAACCAGAGATAAAAGTGTTTGTTTTTTTAAACCTGCTAGATCTTACGTTTCAGATCTACAATAATTTACAGCTCTTTTCTATAGAAATCAGACTTCTAGATACATAAATGACCCTCGCCCCTCACCTGCTTGTTGTGTTTGTTTTTGCTGATAGCCTCACGAGACAATTATCAATCAGAAAATTGATTTGCAGTCATTTTCACTTTGTGGAAAGAGGGGAAAAATTTAAATTTTAACCTTTTTAATACTTTTTCAGCATTTTGAAGAAATGCCAGACAGGAAGTGAGCTGCAGGGAGGAGAAAGCCGTGACCTCTCCCGGCCGCACCACCTTGGCCAAAGGATTAAGAAAACAGCGGCCACTGACAAACGTCCAGGAAATCAGAACCACATGCTGGAAGGGAGGCAGGCTGAGGTGATTATTTGTTTTCTGCTAAATTAATGGAGGCTAATTGATAATGTCATTACATCAGGAGGAGAGCGGGGGGAAAAAATCAAGGAATGCTGCCTATCAATCCTCACAGATGCTGCTGGGTTTTCCCTTGAGATAAAGATCTGTTGAGCTAACCAGAACCAGACTGGCTCATCTCAAACCAAATTTAAACATTTTTTAATGCCAAAGGAAAATCTAGGAAATAAAACAACCTGAAATCAGGGATTAAATTCTAATTCATTCTGGAGTTATACGTCTTGTTGAACCGGAAACTAGAGAACTGAATGAAAAAAGACCTTTTTTTTCTTAACATGACTAAAACACTAAATCCTACCAAGTATTTTTGGTTTAGTTTCTACTGCAAATTTCTCAGTACGCTTGAAATAAAACAAAACTAACTTGCAAGTAATTTTTCAGCAACATATAGGAGCTTGTTTTAAATGAATAAATCAACAAAAAAAGGTTGTAGTTCTACTGGCAGATTATGTAATTTATTTCACAAACACACTCTGTGCTTTTACCTAGCAACAACAGCCAAGCCCAGCCCGTTGCCTAGCAACCCAGAACTAGTTTGAACTGGCAGATTATTTCACTTATAGCAAGATATTTTTCCCATGTTATAGTCAAATAATTTGCCAGTGGATCTATTTTATTTATTTTTTATAAATCTTGATTCACACTGCAAAAGCACAAAATCTTACCCAGAATTTTGTATCATATATTTACTATACATATCTTAGTTCACTTGAAAGAAAACAAGATTAACTTATAAGTAACTTTTTAGCGAGAAATATGAGCTTGTTTTAAGTGAATATTGATGAAAAAGTAGTAGTTTCACAGGCAGATCATTTCATTTACAACGTAGGAAAAGTATATTAATAATCTGCCAATGGAACTGGTTCTTTTTTCATTCGCTCCTGTATTTTGCTGAAAAGTTTCTTGTAAGTTAGTTTTTCCGTTTTTCCAGTGTACTAAGATATTTGCGATAGAAACTAGATCAAAAATACATTTTGCGTTTTTACAGTGAAACCTTTAGAAAAATATTACGGCGAGGAACATTTTCGGATTTTTAGCGTGAAAAAAGGCTCAGAAATGAATTGATTTGCTCCACATGGCCAATAATTCAGCAGTGGACAAGACAAAAGGTCAGTATCTGCTTAAAATCTTCACCACTTGGAGTATTTCAGATCTGCAGAGCCGCAGCAGCTGTGGGAGAGAAGATGGTGGCTCCGCCGGTGATTTAGGAGACAGCGAGGGGCTTTAAAGGAGGAAAACAAGTTCATTACACTTCCATACTTGCTTATCACTCCCCAAAGACCTGTCAGCAAAGGCAGAGGAGAAATTAGCTTTCCACAAACCCCCAAAAAAGAAGTTATTAGGCAAACCCCCAGGGTGGACATGTCGTTTGCAATTCTTACCCCAAGACCTTTGACCTCAAACTCTCTGGGGTCACTACTTCCTTTCAAACAGTTTGTGTTGCTCTATTGCTCACCAAACCCAAGTTTAGTGCGCTTCCTCTGGAATAGCATAAGCCGGTTTGGTGCGTGTATCTGTGTAGGTTGCAGGGGTGGCGTGATGGCGAATGATTACAAATGTCTCCGTTCTAGTTTAATTGGATCAGGCTGACTCACAGCTTATGGAACAAGATCTCGGTTGTTTCAAAGCAGATGGATTAACAATTAAATTTGTTTGCTAATTCCGTGGCATACACCTTGAACAGAAAATAAGACGCATTAACTTGAATAAATTACGCTCTACCCACAGGGAATATAATTAGGGGAATTCCTTCTCATAGCCTCCCAAAAGACTTTGTCTGACTTTTCATCTTGTAAATGTGGGAAATCATTTAAGAGTGAGACTCATCTTATTTTCTTCTTTTCTTGCGCCTTGTGAGTCATAGTTGTTGCTTGCTTTGCACTAATAGATTTTACAGTATTTGGTCTGGAAGATCAGCTTCCTGCAAAGTAGCACAAATATTGTTTTCCATTCAAATCAAAGGTGTCAAACTCCTCCACATTTTCTGAAGTTACTGTCACAAACTTTGATTTTTTTACCCAAGTAAAAGTAAAACGTACAGTAGTAAAAGGTATTTTATTTTTTTCAAAAATGTGACTCAAGTAAATGAAACTGAGTAAATGTAACTAATTATTATCCAACTCTGCATTTCAGATGAAAAAAAAAAAAGACTAAAATTGGAATCGGCAGGTCGCGATTTTTAAAGATCGGTAATGCTGGATCGGCCAGAAAGCTGCAATCGGTGCACCGCTAATATTGATATTATTGATGCCAAATATGTCACCTCTAACTCATAATACTGTGATAAAACATTAATTAATTCATAGGGCTTTTTACACAGTTTTACCAACGTTAAGATGTTACAAATGTTTAATTTATCGTCAGCGTGACACAAACCTGTCATGATTATTTTGGTTCTGTTTTTTATTTTTCCCAGCTGATTGTTGCTCATATTGACAGAGAAACCGAAGCGATCGGCTGCCGTGGTTCTGAAGAACCGCTCACATTAACGTCAGCCGGCAGCTCATTAAAGCGGCGCGGCCTCGGCCTGAAACTCAGCGGCTCCGCAGAGCTAGCCCCCCCGCTCAATAAGGCCAAACCTGCAGCGAGGATATTAGTCTGACAGCAGAAGATAATTTGTCAAAACCTTATTTTAAAGCTCTATGAATGTCATCCTGTGTTGTGGCTCTTAATTGAAATGTAGTTTGCCAAGCAGGAAAATATATGAGTGCACATGCAGGGTGTTGGCAGGATGTTTTATGGGGACGCTAACCACACCTGGTTAGTGTTAGCATCCTTACTGTGTACTTTGCATACCTTCGTGTCACTTTTACCTTAAATTATCCCACAACGTTTTTCTTTTATTCATGAGAATCTGAGATTTTCTGATAAATCTTGAAGTCAGAGCAGAGATAACCATTAGCTTTACAGTGATATGTTATTTTCCAAACGGTGAGATTTATATAAGTTTACCCTCCAATCTTCAATCTTGCCCAGTTATGAACCTCGCCGCCCCTCCCCCACTGGTTCCTGAACCCACTTGTACGTTCTCGGCCTCCATAATAAACCAACATCTGCAGAACTTACAAGTGCTTTAGCTGCAGTTAATTGAGTAAATTGAAGCAAGCTGCAGCGCGGCGCTGATCTATGATCCCCCGTTGAGGGCCCAGAAGGGAGACAACAGATTTACTGCGAGGACAGTGGGCGGCCTTTTGTTCAGGTCCTGGTTCATGGGAAGTTTGAGGTCAGAAGGGATTAAAATATTTTAGAGAACAAATGGAGCAATTTGAGTGCAATATTAGAAGCTCTCTGCCAGTTCTTACCGGGAATCCAGGTGTGATTTATTTAATTTTAAGCTCTGTGTTCGTTTTTTCGCCCTTGTTTTTTTTTTTTTTCCTATTTCTTGATATTTGGGGTTAATTTTTAAAACCGTTGATTAGCTCTTTTAAGTTTTAGCTCTTATTGGTCAAGGAAAAATAAAGTACATCCTCTGTTTCTGATTTGTAGCTACAGTTTGTACATTTCCTAAAAGAAAACTGTGTTTTTTGCATATTTTTTAATCCGTCATCATGTTGTGGCAGTTTAACATGAGGCAGATAATCTGTGAAAAGATCGATCTCCTCCACTTCCTCCCTGAAATATTACTGCCGTCTGAAGAAATGCACAAAAACAACCAATCAGAGTCAGGAGGCTTGGCTTAACGTTGTCATTCATCCTCATGTACGCGCTGCTAAATTTGCTAGTGGTGGAGAAACGACATACTGCTATAGGAAAACCGTTTATCTGCCGTCTTTGCCAACTAGCCTAGCATTCATGACAGGCTATGCTAGATGGAGGGTAGCAGAGAGCTAGACGGAGCTTCAGAAATACTTCAGCTTGATTTCTGAGGGAGATTCCAGCCCGTTGCTAGTCTAGAGGAGCTGAACCCCATTTCACACCTGAATGCTTGAAACGGGAGATTTCCTAAACATACATGAAAGAATCACAGCAACACCGCAGTTTTTATTGAGGAAATAACATTATAACGTGACGTAAATCTCAAAAAGGCAGATTTTACGTAATATTTGAAACTGATCCATAGATGGCGGTGGCCATTGTTGCTTCTTTAAACAGAGCGTTACTGTGTAACGTTTACGTTCTTCCTCTTCTTGCTTTCGGGTCGCTTTGGGAACGTGAACCGTTCACACAGAAGTCTGATTGCAGTTCATTTAATTTGTATGAACAACCACAACAAAAAAATGAGATTTCAGTAACAACAAAAAATATTTCAGTTGTGAATGTAGCTTTTCACAATATTCTGATTTATTGAGATTTATATGTGGAAGATGGTTAAGTTGAACTTAGCAAAACTCTTCTGGGAACAGCTAAAGGCATCCCAGGTACCAACAGTGGCCCCTGTGCCATGGTTTGAGAACCGTGGCCTTTATGAACATTAAAAGGAAACCTCTCCAGATGAGCTTTCTGCTGTAATGTGAAGCAGTTCATCACCAGAGTTAACTAATAAACAGGAACTTTAGCCATGCAGTCATTCACTTCAGAGCTTCTTCTGATTAATTCCAACATTCAGCATTTCCATCTCCCTAAACCCAGATAAGAAACACACAAAAAAGGCCAACAGATTTAATCTAATACATAATAATCACATTAGAGTGGTGACAGAATTACTCTAATTGCCTCTACACTCTCCCTTGGACACATCCAGCATCACACACTCAGAGCCCCATCTGTCTAATGAGGACATTTACAGGCAAAAATAAAACCATATGCTATTATCACCGAAGATGATTAAAAATTAAGACAATTTTGGCTCCAGCTCCAAGTCAAATTTTCCACCGGAGCTTTGTTGGCGTTCGTCGTTTGCCAGTAAATTTCCTCACGATTGGACGCGAACGATAATTAGCCGTGTTTGTGTCAAAGAGCTGTCAGCCGCGGAAACCTTTCACAGCCAAACGGGGCCAACGGCTGACACCATCATTCAGGAGCAGAGAGGGACTGCAAGAGGCGTTCACAGTGGGAAGGGAAGGGGAGTGACACACGCAGAGCGGAGAGGGAGGAATACTGGGCCAAACTCGTTTTCCGCTTGACGGGTTAGCTGCAGAGAATGCGCCTTTACTAGGTAAATGATTGGAGGGAGTGGGAGGGGGACCTGCGCTGCTCTGCTATTATGTACTTCAAAGGTCTCCAATGGCAGGTTAAATGAAAAGCAAATGTGTTGCACTGCTGCTCAGATGCCACAAATGTTTTAGCAGGTGCAAGCAATGAAGAGGTGGGCAGTGCTGCACCTTGCTTGGGAATTGTTGGATCTTCCAGTTTTGTTTGATCAGGTTTAGTTGGAGTGTTTTCACTCCTGACAGTCCAGGAGACTCGGTTTGATTCCAAAACTGCAACATTTGTTACATTTTTCAGCTGCTGTGGTTTGGTTCCTCATTGCACTGAGCCAAACAAACCAAACCAATTGGAAAGCCTCTTCCCCTCCTCACCTGTGGGGGCGCTGCAACAAGAACCACTGAAGGAAGCGATGCAAAAACCTCAAGAAGACGCGAACGCAACAAAAATGGAGTGGTGTCAAATTGTAGCAGTTGTAAGATTTCTCTTTTGTCTTTGGTAAAAGAAACACGAGTCATTTCTCCTTCTAGTGCTAAACTCACACGTTTGTTTTGGTTGTATTTACCCAGAATGCCCTGTGCTGCAGTCCACTTGGCAACATTTTATAAATTTTTCAGCTGCTGTGGTTCTCTTTCACACTTTGGTGTCAAACCAATTAGAAAACCTGCTTCCCTCCTCACCTGTAGTGGCGCTGAATCAAGAATCACTGTAGAAAACGAGACAAAAACCTATGAAGAAGTCACTGAACACAACTTCCTTCTTCACAAAATGTAGCAGCAACTTTTAGCGGTTGTTGGATTTCTCTTTTATCTCTGATTAAGAACCATGAGCCATTTCTAAGTAAGTAAATAATTAATTTAATATTGATGAAAAAGTTCCACTGGCAGATTATTTCACTTAAAAATGGGAAAAATGTCTTATTCTAAATGAAACAAACTGCCAGAATTATAACTTTTTCTCCTATAATAAAGGAATTATTAACAAGTTCCTGTTTCTTGATGAAAAGTTATTTATAAGTTTGTTTAGTCGTATTTCAGGTGTGCCAATATATTTGCATTAGAAACTTTGCGTTTTTGCATTGTGCAGACTGCAGCTGCTGGAATGAGGTTGATTATTAGCCCGTGTTGTTGGTAGATTATTATGGGATGTTAATGGTTCATAAAAATCTGTTTATACTGAATGTAGCTTCGTAATAGGATCACTTAATAACCTTGGATCCTTTTCAGGCAAAGTGAACATAGCTTTCCTCCGACACTCTCTCACTGCTAAGCCAGCTGCTACATTCCAAGGATGTCAAAATAAAACCACTTCCTGTTCCGCTCATTCAGAAATTTACCTTCTTCACAAAATTTTGTTCATCTTGTACTTCATGCCTTTAAATTTGAAGATTTCTGCGTTAAATGTGGATCTAGAAAATAGTTTCTCAGTATTATCAAAACTTTATTTACAACAGGGGTGACCAAACTTTTTGTCCCAACTTTTTGTTGTGATTTCAAATGTTTGTTTTTTTGCTTACTCAACAATAAACTAAATGTGCAAAATTTTAACCAAGCAAGCAAAGTAGATGTTATCCTGTGCAGCTCTAAATATTTAAAAAGAAAGGTTTGTGAATCTTTTGGGCTTAATTGCACGAATTTGTTTCCAGTTATAAGAACAGGATTTGGGTCTCTTTCTTTCAAAATGTTTGCTATATTTGGCCAAGTTTGGTAAATTAGATAAAACTGATTTTGGGGCAAAAGAGTCTGCTTTTCAGTAAAAGTAAAAATAAATGGAAATTATTAATTTTGTTTTAATTTATCACGCCATTATCTGATTTATTGTTTATTGCTGCAGGCCTACGCACAAATTCACTAAAGGGCCACAAACGGCCCTCCAGCCTTTCATCTATATTTCACATTCCTCTCTGTAATCAACGCAATTCAGACGAAATGAGTAAGAGCTGTAAATTAAGACGTTGTTTTAAAAGCATTGCCGTGATTTTGATCTTTATTGAAGCTATATTCCTCGCTGCAGATTCTCCAAACGAACCGACTCAGTTCACCTGCTCCATATCAGCCAGCTTTATTACATAATGGCGGCGGCGGTGATTGCGGTTCTCCTCCGGGCAGAGCAATTACGCCGGTTGGTCATTATCACCTCACAACATCATCTGCTCGCTGCACATCGCGCAGACAACACAGCGCCATATTAGTTCGTGTTAGGTCACAGAGAGCATGCACCGCTCTAATGTAGTAAATTGTGTTTGTTATAATGAGTGTGAAAGTAATAGGTGTGAGCACTAATAAGCACATGTGATTGTGTGTGTGTGTGTGTGTGTGCGTGCGTGTGTGTGTAGGTGTGTGTGTGTGTGTGTGTAGGGGTGTGTGTGTGTGTGTGTAGGGGTGTGTGTGTGTGTGTGTGCGTGTGTAGGTGTGTGTGTGTGTGTGTGTAGGGGTGTGTGTGCGTGTGTGTGCGTGTGTGTGTGTGTGTGTGAGTGTGTGAGTGCAAACACCAGGAAGATTGAACCAGACTGATGGTTTCTCCACGCCTTCGAGAGGATTTTAAAAACACTCTGATGGATTTAAATCCCTTCGTTTGGGATTTGTTTCTGTTATGATCAGAAACTTCCTTGCACAATTGTCTGAACCAGGGGTGCTCAGAGTGCGGTCCGAGGGCCATTTGTGGCCCTTTTTCTGAATTTATGCAGCATGCTGCAGTTCAAGAATGATAAATATTTCCCCCATACATCACAGGTGTTTGATGCAGATGGAGATTTTTATTTTTATTTGTAACCTGGGTAAAATTATCACTAACAATCTTAAGTATTTTCCTTTTTATAACCAACTCTTCTGCCCCAAATCAGCTTTTATCTGATTTACTCAACTTGGCTAAATATAACTAGGGTTTTGAAAGAAAGCGACCCAAATCCTGTTCTTATAATGAGAATAAATTTGTTCACTCGAGCCGAAATGAATTAGAAACTAGATGCCTTAATTTTTGAGTTTTAGATCTACAAAGAATAACATAGCTTCAAAAAAGGACTACTTTACTTAAAATTTATCAAGCTGATTAGTAATGGGCTTATTGTATTTGTTTATTTATTGTTTGTTTAAATGTCTTTAATTCCAAACTAGACCTACAGTTTATACAGTTGCAGCTCAAACATTGAATTTACCTTTAAGATTAATTGTTGCTTTTTTCAGATTGAGTGGTATATTTCCTGAGAATGACAAGAAGCCTGATAAATATGAAAAAGTAGCTTTTATCAGTGGCTAGATGATAAATATACATAATCGATTATCAAAAAGTAAAAGAACTTTGATGTCACTGATTTTATTCAGTTTGTTTAGTTTTTATACACCTCAACCACTAAAATGCAAATTATGAATGAAATGCTGAAAATATTTGGAGAGCAAACAGTTTTCGATCCCTGCCCGTCTCTTTGTCTAGAGCCACTTCTGTGAAATCCACATCCGAGGTGTACAGGTGTTGATTAATCCCCTCGACATTTTCCTCAGACATTCTTTCATTTGTGTTGACATTCTGGTGGCGGGGAAATTAAATGCCCCGCCGTGGTATTTTGGAAACCCCTCAGAAGTCAGACTTACGCGGGCTAGCTGCGGCGATGGCCTACATTATGGAGTTTAAAGCCTCTGGGGCGCGTTCTGCTCTCACTCGCCCCGCAGGACCGCAGGAAAACGTGCGACAGAATCCCTGCATGGCAGACCCCTCAGCTGGCACCTCTTCCAAGGAACAAGCTCAACATTTTATGCACACTTTTAAAAATGTTGAATTTATTCTGGATTTTAGGCTCAGAATTATTTAAATGCATGTAAAGTTGGAGAAAAACTGCAAACTCTCTTGGGTATGTGATGACAGTTTGGGTGATTTTCAGGTATGAACTATACCATAGCCAATCCTTAAGTCCTGCAGGTTTTAGATGCATTTTTGATAAAAACAAATCTGATTTAAAGGCTAAATTACCTCCTCAGCATGTCTTCAAGTTCTCCAGAGGAAATGATCCAATCATTAGCTTCAGGTGACATCTGAAACATGAACCATTGCCACTGCAGAAGCCTAACATTAGCCTGGTTTATCCAATTCAAAACTAATTTTCCTGTTTTTTGGGAGTACGGACAAAAGGCAGATTTTAGCTGTTGGATCAGATCTGTGTTTCCCAGGTTTTCTTTTATTTAAAGGTTTCCTATTATGCTTTCTTGAACATGTTAGGATAGATCTACTGGCTGTACAAAACATGTAAGCTACACAAAATCATTCGTAGATAATGAGATTTTAGTCTGCTCAGTTCCAGAAGGAGCTGTTTTAGGGCCTCCTGTCACTTTAAATCCAAATAAGCTGCTGCTGGCCACCCCTCCAAAACTCAACATTAACACTTACACAAAATTAGCTGCAAACAGATGCATAATTATACAAAAGTAGATATTTGAAAAGCAGAAGTGTGGCCTCCTTCATAACCAACAAGAATGAAGCAAGTGGCTCCTGGATGGTAAGTCAACAACAAAACACTTGTCTTTTCCAGCAGCCATTGTTCAGTGGTGCAACCAGATGTCCAAACATGCTGGAGTTCTGCTGAGGTTGCTAGGTGACGGGCGGAATTTCTGCTGGGTTGCTAGGTAATGGGCAGTGCCTGGTGATTTGTCGATATATTCCTGAGGCTTTTGAAATGGCTCGTTTTCCAGACACCAAAAACATTAACTGCTTTTTTTAAGTGTTTGAGCTGTTTTTAGAAGCAATAGAAACCCAAATGGAAGTATAAAAAAGTGAAAAATTTTAATTTTGAATAATGTCTGCTTTAATATCCAGCTACAAACTGAACCTGATTCTGGAGCTGCCCAATGTGCTGCTTTTCATGTGGTTAATGATCAATAACTGGGCTTTACTGAGTCACATCTGTCTGACACAAAGTGACTGACATGAGAAGAAGTTAAGGTTGGCAGTTTGAACGCAGATGAAGACATTAAAACAAGACAGTTAGAAATTGATCGTATGCTTGTTTAAAGTCTGATCGTTTTCCGTAGATATGATACATCTATAATTGCTCATATTATGTTACTTTGAATCGTCTGCAGCCTTTATTTGAAGTATTTTGATTGATGGATGTTTCTGCTCTCCTGTAAAATGTGCGTGCATTTCAGATGTATGGCTAAAGGTGGAAAATTATGCAAAGCAGCATCTCAAGCAAAAGGTTTTTCTTTTTTTCTTGAAAGGGTCAGATTGAGCTCTTACTGATGGAGCGGCGAGAGGAATCTTGGCTTCTGCACTTATCTGGCGTGTGGAGTCTGGGGTGCTTTCCTCCCTCTTTCCTCCATTTCTCCTCTATCTCTGGCACCAAACTTATCAAAATAATGTGCAGTAAGATCATTTTTGGCTTTCGCCTGACAAACTGATATAAATTTCAATCTGAGTCTGACAGAAGTTTTTCATTTTGCCAAGAGTGCAGAAGGATGTGTGTGTGTGTGTGTGTGTGTGTGTGTGTGTGTGTGTGTGTGTGTGTGTGTGTGTGTGTGTGTGTGTGTGTGGGGGGGTGTGTATGTGTGTGTGTGTGTGTGTGTGTCTGCGCGCGCGCATGTGTGTGCTGGGAGTACTGGTTAAACTGTGACCATGTAAAGAGGAGTCGGCCAGCAAATGTTGTGTTTTCAAGCAACACCCAGGAAGAGCAAACACTTTCATCTGTGAGTCAATCAGTAAACCGAGATTCTTTCACGTCTTACTCGGGTCTGGAGCCAAAGCGCCGCCTCCGTTCGCCACTGGAGAATCACTTAATAACTCAATTATTATTTTTCCTCACGCTCGTTATCGTTATTATCATTACCGCCTGTGGGGAATCCCTGCAGGATGCTGGAGAAGTTTTCATGAAACACCAGCTGGAGAAAATGGACGGAGATGTTCACGCCGCCTTAAGCGTCTGCTTAGCGCCCCCACACCACTAGGGGGCCCCCAAGAGCAAAAAGGAAGCATGACTAAATGTTATTACTCTTGGAAAAACAAGTTTAACATGGTTAGGAAAATAAGATATTAAATCTCTTAACTTGTTTGCTGTTAATTCAGTGTTACTTTCAAATAGTTAAAATAATGTGGCACATTTAAATACCGCTCTCTGTATTTCAAAATCAAAATATTGATTTTTAGTTTGCCAAAAATCAGCAGCCTTATCAACACCAGTACATTGTCACAAATGATGCTAATAATACATAGTTCCCACAAATCTGAACCGGAAGTGATCCCAAACACTGATCCGCCATCTTGGTAGGAAATCGCTGCTGAACCATGGCTTTGAGACCAATAGAAAGAAATTATATTGACACTCTTGACAAATGTGTGAAAATATATCAACCAAATTGCTGCTGTCTCTGATTGACCCATCAGAGACAAAGAATGTGGCTTGTTTATTGTTGTCATAGCAACACAACGTCAACTGGCACAGCAGTTATTTGCGTATACCTACCAAGATGGCTGTCAGCTACAAAGTTTCCAGAAATGTGTGACATGTTTAGGCCTGTCACAATAACATCAATGTGTCTACTGGATGATAAACTGTCCCAGACATTTTTGATAATGTTGTTGTTTTGAGACCATTTTCAAGCAATATTATGGCAGTGACATCATAATAATGCAAGAACACATTCTCAAAGATGGATAAACTTTAAATTCTAATAAATATTTAAAGACGGGAACTAGACGACATTTATCTGCTTCCTTATATTAGGTCTGCTCTATTACTTTCTTAAGACCCATTTTTATTTTGTGGCATTTAAGTTCTTGTGATTTATTGTAATATTGTAAGTTATTTCATGATTATTTTTGTTTTATTAGAACCGGTGTATTTCTTGATTTATTTACAACACATTGGTGCAACAATTTTAAAGGTACTTTATAAATAAATTTGACACATTACATATTTAAAATATATAAAACAACAGAAACAACAATTAAAATGAATTATGAAGTATCTGTAAACAAAATTGTTCTTCAAGAAAAAGAATAGTTGAGACAGAAGGACCAGTCTGAAGACTTTTATTATTCGCTTTAATTGATTTATTACTTATTGCACTTTTAGAGTAGTCTGATGAGGCATCTGACGTATGGGGGCCCCCAAACAAAAATCTGCTCAAGGCCCCTGAAAGGTTTGGGCCGGCTCTGCTGCCGGGTCCAGTTTGGCAGTGGCTTCGGATGCAGGAATCTTGCACCCTCATTACATCTCTGCCACTCTAATTACAAGCGGCTGTAGAGCGGTTATCCTACACCAAACAGCGACAATGACAGCACCTTCTCCTCTGAGGCCGAAACCCAACACAGCGCCGCCGCCAATAAAAGATGCTCCCGCCGGAAAACGACAAAACGTTCTGCTCAAGAAAACATTTCAAGTAACTTTATTCTCATCAACTTGTTGTTTGTATTCATTCTAAACACATGGCGGAAACTTTTAGATTTAAAAAAGCTTGATAAATTAATCTATCTAAGTTATATATTGGATTAGCCAAGAGGATTTCCCACAATGCATTGTGCCACCACCAGCAGCAACTAATTAAACCACTTTTTATTTGACACAAAAATTTATTTTAAGATGAACAATTTATCACTGCTTTCTATGATTTCTGTGAAAGTTTGAGCAGAAAAATGAACAGAAAGCAAGAAATATTTCAATGAAGTTGATTTATTTTTACAAGTCGTATCTAATTTAAAAAACTGGATGTTAAGTAATTATACTCAGATTTATTAAGTTGCACTCACTAAAGTTGCACAAGTTAATGTTACTCAATTTAATAAAAAACAATGAGGCAACATGTTTGCATTTTTATTTTTTAAGTAAGGAGAACTAATTAGGTTTTACAGTGAAGTTACTCACGATGACAAAGTTAGCTGACTTATGGAAACTTAAGATGTACATTTTGCACATACTAAAATGTTTATGTTTTAAAACTTTACTCTTTTTGAGGCCATGATTTTTTTTAATTTTTTGGAGTAAACGCCACTTACTGCGTTTTACAGTGAAAAATCTTAAAAACATTTAAATATTTGAATATTTTCAAGAATGTACAAATGTGGACAAATCCGTCAGCACTATAAGAAACATTAAATAAATTCAGCTTTTATTGCAACAGATTAATCTTGCAGCAAAACCTTTAGAACCTTTAATTTAAGAACATTTGACAGTTAAAGAGGAAAAAAGTGTTTTAATTTAGATTTTGGTGTTTCTATGTAACTGTGAAGCTGATCTGTATTTTATGGTCTGTTGTTACCAAGAGAGTTTTCATTAATGCCGATATATTTTATGTCTAGTGGTTCCAATTGTGCAAAATTCATACTTTGCACATTTTTGTACTTCCATTTGGGTTTCTGCTGCTTCTAAAAACAGCCTGAGTGCTTAAAATCCCACCCAGCTGGTTTTTGGAAATAACTTTAAAAACTTTCGAAAAGTATCATCACAAATCACCAGGCATTGCCCGTTACCTAGCAACCCCAGCATCATTCTGCTCGTTACCTAGCAACCCAAACACAGCTTCAGCCCATTTTGGTCAGTTACTTTCACCACTGTATGTGCTGTACAATTGCTGCTGGAAAAGACACACGTTTTGTTTGTTGTGCAGGAGGCTCCACTTCTGCTTTTCAAAGGTGTACATTTGCATAAATGCATGTGTTTGCAGTCACTTTCATGAGGGAGTGGAAACGTTGAGTTGGGGAAGGCATGGCCAGCAGCAGCTTATTTGGATTTAAAGTGACAAGATGCCACAAAACAGAGTAAAATTGTCTAAGAATGATTTTGTGCAAAAAATGTAATGAACATGTTTTATATGGTTCATAGCTCTATCCTAACCTGTTCAAGGAATAATAATAATAAGCCACCTTTAAGCAAACTGAACACACAGTTTTATCAATATTAGGATAATGTTGAGGATGTTATAAGGATGATGTTAACACCCTATTTCATAACATTTCACTCCTTCAAAAAAGAAAGAATGGATTAATTTTAAGGGATTTTTCCCCCACATCCTGTAAGTGGCGTTTTTAAGATGAAAGTGAGGATGGCTGAATGCATTCGACTAAACGATGATGAAACCCGAGCAGCATCCTTTTTCTGGCCCCCTCGCTCGGAATCATGGCGGATGAAATCCATTTACACAACAGCCGGCGAATTGGGCTGTGAATGTGCTCCGCGGTGTCCTATCGCACGCACATTATTGTTCGAGATCCTGTGTTATGCTGACAAATCCTCTGGTGGCAGCAGTCACCTAAGCGTCTTCCATGAAAGGGATGTACATTTTCCTCCACTTATTTCTGAATTTATTGTGTTCGTCGCTAATCCAGAGATGGGTTCCTCGTGTAATACCCACCATCTAATCATTCTTAGTAGCACGAGGGCTTGTTAGACAAGATCCTGTGGACTGTAATTGTTTTGCCGATTGACGACACAGAAAAGCAAAAAATAGATTTAGGCGCACAAAGCGGGACTTCAGCGGTGTGTTTTACTGCTCTACAAATTCAAAACGTGGCACAATGTGCATCTACCCAAACACCTTGCCGGTTCTCTTTTGAACATTATCATTGTCTTAATAAAACGGCTGTGAAAGCTGAGTCCTCATATTACACAGCACAACGTTCACAAAAGTCCACACTGGGCCGCGCACATCCTAAAAGGTTTATGACGACCATTTAGCATCGCGAGAGCGCGGCTTAACGCGGCCGTGTCAAGATAACATGCAAGCATCCGTGTTGTTTTCACTGGCTGTCAGCACAGATTTTACACCGGCTGCAGGGAGACTCGGGCATGTGCGCTTCAAGATGCTCCTGCTAGGGGCTGTCACAGCAGGGGAGCGGGGCCGGGGCTCTGGGAGGCGCAGAAAATAGAACAAGAGAGACGGAGAGCTCTGCTGTCCAAGGAGATGACGGGGAAGAAAGGAGCACAGTGCATAATTTGACTGGAGTAGGAGGATAATAGGGGAACGGTGTTTTATTTCCTCTCTCATCCAAGCCCTCATTTAGCTGCATGAGCAGGAGAGAGAGACAGAGAGAGAGGCGCTGCAGAAACTAGGTGGGGCTATTGCTTACATCTGCATGTGCTGGAGGCTTATCAGAGGCAGGAGAGGCCAGATCTGACTGACTGTTCCCAGATCAAACAACGTAGACAGACCTGCTCAAGTCCAAGAAACTGTCCAAATATATGTGTATATAGGCAGAAAATTCACATTTTGCACGATTTTGCTCTTTCATTTGTGTTTCTACTGATTTTAAAAATCAGCCAAAGTGCTTTAAAAAAAACCCTCAGCCATGTTTTTGGCAATAAATTAATGTTTTTTGGTGTCTGGAAAATTAACCGTTACAAAAACCTTTGGAATGTAACGTTACCTAGCAACCCCAGTAGAGCTCAGACGGTTTCCTAGCAACCCAAGCTGAACTCCTGCACATTCGGTCAGGTGTTTTTAATGGTGTATGCTCTGTACAATGGCTGCTGGAAAATATGTTTTTATGAATTACAAATGATATAATAATAAATAAATATATATATATATATATATATATATATATATATATATATATATATATATATATATATATATATATATATAAGAAGAGGCTTATAATTTTCTATTTGTAGTAATCTAAAAACAAAAACTGGTGTTTTGAGAATAATCTCAGAAATTTTCTAGAAAAACTTCAAATTTGCAGAGTTTGAAAAGTCGAAAATGTTCAACTTTTGAAATTTCCAGGTCTTTTTTTTCTCTTTGAAAATTTCTGAAACTTTTGGCCAGAAATGTATTATTTATCTTCCACCTGCAGTGGCCCTGACACGCCGTTGTAGTGATGACGCTTGTTGTGAATTATTGCTTTGTAACTGAATTAAATCCCGGCCAGCCTGGGCCCGGGTCAGATCCTGGAGTTTGATCTGAACCGAGGCTCCGAACTTTGAACCTGTCACCGGGTCGAGTGCGGCTCGCTTCAGAGTTCAGCTTGTTGCTGAAGTTTAAGGAGGGGGTTCGTTCTTTATCAGGCCGGCACTCCCCTGCGCCCCCGAAAAGATGACACCCGACAGAAATTAATCTGCGGGGAGATTGTGTTGCTGCTGTAATGCTGAGTCGAAATTTGCAGACTAAATTACTCTTTGGCTCTATCTCCCCCATCAGCCGTGCATCATAAAAGCCAGGGTTTAGTGTGAGATGAATAATCTCACTCCAGCAAGCCTCTCTTCGCCCACCCTCCGCCTCCCCCTCCCACCATAATCGTCAGAAGGAGAGCCAGCTTAGTCAACCCTGTGCTACGGGCCAGGATAATAATTGCTGTATTAATTGGTGTTGTCCAGGCTAGACAGACTATAAGAGATCCCACTGGGGCTAATAATTAATGTTTTTTTCCTCCTCCCTGCCTGCTTTTTGCCATTTCCATGAGCACCAATGAAGAAACCCAAACAAGGTTGCTTCTTCTTTTCTTTTTGCAGGACTGTCTACGCTGATTTTATAAATTTATGGTGCTGTGAAAAAGTACTGATTTCTTACAAACCAGAGTAATCAAAAAAGCAGTTTTCAACTTATGATTTCATTTATTTTGTGGTATGTTTGTTGTTCTTTTTTACTCACGGTAGTAGAGCCTATGAAATTCATTGTATTTTTTCCCATTTTAACCATATTTACTAACCCAAGAAGAATGTAATTATGGAGTGAATTGGAAACAAATTAACATCGATAGCCAGAGGTCAGCATTTCTTTTTATTCTGTATCAGAATGAATAGTTCAACAGGACGTTGGTTTAATAAAGTGTTACAGTATTTCCCCCTCATTTTTATGAAGTACACAAATGTTATGTGCAAGGAGACGTGTTTTGCAAAATTTGCTTTTTGCATGTTTTTATTCTTCCAATTGCATCTCTGCTTCTAAAACAAAAACATAAATACTTAAAAAAAACACCCAGTCATTTTTTAGCGATAAGTTAATGTGTTTTGCCATTTCAAAAACCTTCAAAGTATAACGCCATAAATCTGACAAGTCCAGCCCGTTGCCTAGCAACTCAAGCTGAGCTCCAGTATGTTTGGTCAGCTTATTTTATGCGGTATGTGCTGTACAATGGCTGTTGGAAATGAAATGTTTTGTAGTTGACTTATCAAAAACAAAACAGGTAATATTACGACATTATTCTTGTATTGGAGTTCAACTACATTATGTATTTGTTTTGCTGTTGTCTTACCATCCAGAAAACACTTCCTACGTTCTTGTTGGCTGTGCAAGAGGCTCCACTAATGTTTTTCAAAGATTGGTGGTCGAATTGCAAGGTTTGCAGCTTTTAGCTGCGTGGCAGAAGTTAATTTGGATTTAAAGTGATGAGAGGCCCTAAAACAGCTCAAAATAGTCACAAATCCAATGATTTTTTATTTTATTTTTTTCAAAAAATGCAGTACATAATTTATAGACCTTATAAGTCACCTTTAAAACGAGTTTGATAAAAGCTTGTGTGGCCAGATTCAGCCTGGAGTTTGATGAAGCCCCTCCCAGGCAAAACGAGTGAGGAGTCTAGAAGCGGTTTGTGAAGAGAAGCGCGTGTAGGCGCGCTCCGTGTCGCTGCTCTGAACCTGCTGAGCTTCCTGGTGGACGGACAGAGAATCAGAGCATGTAGGTGAATCCCAACGAGAAGAAAAGCATTTTATGAAAGACGCACAAGCCACTCCACCTTCAGGAAGCAGATAATTACAGTCTGCATTATGAGCGGCGGTGTCATGTCAGGAGGAATAGTGGCTGCTCAGGACTGCTGAATGCACGTTTACAGCATGTGCTCCAATTGTAAAACGATGATTATACTCTATGATCCGTTTAATGACAGATATGGGGATTTTTTGTTGCTCAGTCGGTATTTAGCGCATATCTCTGTGTGGTGCTGCTAAACACATCTCACAATTTTAGAGACAAGGAACATAAAATCGGAGGTGGCAAAGAGAAAAATGCCCCTAATAGGAATCTCGCTGGGTTATTTTTTAACAAGCCTGCAATTCACTGATCTGTCACAGCTTTATTTTTCTTTCTTCTGTGAGTTCTTTTGGGTCAAATCTGGCATGTGCGTGGAGATTATCGCCTAAATGTCCACCCTGTAGTCCTTAACCACTTCTACTGACGGCACGGCTTCATTATAAGCGTCGCTTTAATAAGTTCACAGCTGAATAAAGAAGACAACGACATTGCAGTGCAGGGAGAAGTCCCTACAGCACAGGTTTTGAGATAAAGACGTTATTTATTGCCCCCATAAGGGGAAAAATGACTTCTAACATAATACTACTGCAGGCAGAGGCTCAGTTATAAACATACTGGAATGAGTTGCTTTTTCTGCCTTTAGTGGATCTCAGGAGAGATTTAGGTACAATTGCAAGGCAAATAAGCAACTGACTGCGGCGTGAAGCTAATAAGGACAGAAACAAAAAGATCACAGGAATCATGTTTGTTTTTACTTCACTGAAAAGTCTGGAGGAGAAATGTTGAAAAATGAAAGCAGACGACGGAGATCAATGAACATGCAGTGATAAACAGAAGACAAAATTCCTCACAAATACTTGAGACGTTTTATAGATTTCCTTTATCTATTTTATTATTTCAAACACCAAATATACATTAAAATGCATTAAAGGGACAGTATTATGTGTTTTACAGTCACACAGTGCCATTTTATAGCATAATCATTAACTATGTTACCTTCAATTGTTATAAAAATGCTGAATATATCAAATATGACTTGATACGCCTTGAAATCGGGCCTCTTTAAAATCTCCTGCTCTTTCTTAACCTCCACCTTCAGGAAGTCATCACAACATGGCTCCTCTGTTAACCCTTTAATAACGTTTTTACCAGCGTTTCACTGAGAAGCAGCTCCTGTGATGAGCTCAGCGGTTCCATCAGGTGTTTGCTAATTGCTGCTGGCTAGTCTGAAGGAGCTGAGTTGGGGAGGAGCTGTGTCTGGAAGGCGGGACTCGGTCCAATCAGACGTTTTACACAGCTAAACGTTTGCCATGGAGATTAAAGGATTTCTCAAACATGCATGAAAGGATCAAAGCAACACTCCAGGTCTGTTTCTGGTGTGGAAATAACATTAGAACATGATGGAAAGCTTAAAAAAAGTAGATTTTAGATGATACTGCAACTTTAAAGTTTATACATCACTGAAAGGCTCAGCACCATTTAGTGGTTCTGGTTCTGGTTCTGCTCTGCATCCAGAACCAGAACCAAACATGGAGAACCAACATTCAGCTTCTATGCACCACAAATCTGGAACAAACCTTCAGAAAACTGCAAAACTGCCGAAACACTGAGTTCCTTTTAATCAAGTCAAGTCAAAGTTTATTCATTCAGGACATTTAGAACAACCTTGGCTGACCAAAGTGATTTACAACAATCACAACAACACAGGAAATAAATGATAAAACAGAAAAATAATTTCCTTTGTAAAAATGAAAAGACAATTAGAACATTGACAGAAGAAATAATAAACCAAGACTTTCTTAATTTCAGCTGTAGGAATTCCCCAAAAACTTCAATCAGTGAAGTTCTGATATCCTTTTTGTTGTTGTTGAAGAGTTTTAATTAGTGGTAGCTGGAACATATTTTATGTGTCTTTTTAAATTAACAAATATATGTTTACTACACTGATTAAATAATAAAATGTTAAAATGTTATAAGTGAAATAATTTGCCAATGGAACTAGAATTTTTTCCATCAATATTAAGGAATTATTTACTTAAAACAAGTTTCTATATCTTGATTAAAAAAATATTTGGTAAGACTTTGTGTTTTTGCAGTGTGTTTGCTTTATAATTGCCACAAAATACACACATTTTCACAAATAGTTGGAGTTTTGTTCAATAGAAAAATCCACACATCCTGAACCACAAAGAGGACGACAGACAGATGAATCTATAGATTTGTACATAATAAAATAATTGTATTGAAACATCTCACACTGTCAGCAGATCCTCATTAGCAGACAATCAGCCGGGTTCGGACCTGCAGCTCCTGCTTTGTTAGCGTCCTGACAGGTTCTGTTGGACCATCTGCTTTAATTACAGGTACGCTCTCTCAAGTTAAGGCCCAGCTGACACCCGGGCCAAGGTGCAAATTAGTGTCCAGTCGAGGAGCCGGAGGCTTTGCTGCAAATCAAACCGACAGCATTCACTTCTCAGAACAATAAAATCCCTCCTGCTTTTAGTTCAGCTGGAAAGTCTCTGATTAGTCATGAAAATAACAACAGAAGCTGTTTCTGTGGGGGATTTATTATTTTTACTCCTATATACTTTTGACGTCTACCTGAGTAACTTTATTATGAAGTATCTCTGCTCTTACTTGAGTAAAATCTCTGGATTGAAACATGTTTTAGGCAAAATGTCATCAGACACAGACCTGCAGTTTCTGTTAAAGTTTCATCAGTTTTTTATTGAAAGAAACTGATTTGGAAATTTTTCTTTGCTAGTTTCATTGTGGTCTTTAAAACCACAATGAAACTTTAATGTAACTTTACAGGAATAAACAGGAGCTTGTTTTCAGTTAGTAACTGCTGAATATTGATTAAAGTTCTATTATTTCACTGATAATATGAGAAAAATGTCTTGTTACAAGTGAAGTAATGTTATAACCTTCATAGTTATTGACTCAAAACAAGCTCCAATTTCTTACCAGGTAAATTTGATCTAATTTATACTGTAAATATCTGACTACACTTGAAATATGACAAACTACTTAAAAGTAACTTTTCAGCAAGACGTAGAGGCTTGTTTTACGTAAATAATTTGTTAATATTGATTAAAAAGGCACATTATTTCACTGATAACGAGACATTTTCCCATGTTATAAGTTAATTTATCAGCCAAAGGAACTAGCACTTTATTTCATCAATATTAAGGAAATATTTGCTTTTTTTATTAATATTGAGCCTCTATGTCTTGCTGAAAAGTCTATTTTAAATTATTTTGTCTTATTTCAAGTGCAGTAAAATATTTGCAGCATCAACTAAATCAATATTACTTGGTAAGATTTTGTGTTTTTGCAGTGTAATTTTATATTTTGGTCCATCTGATGTATTTTTTAAAACATTTAAAAAGTTGCCTTTTTGCCAAATACGTTTTACTTTTACCTGAGTAGACACATATTGAAGTACTGCTACTGTTACTTGAATATAATTTCTGGGTACTCTGGATGCTGACGCATGTAGTCTGGACCGCAGCATGCTGCTGCCATGGGCGTATTAAACAGCTGCATTCCCAGCATGCCTTGCTTCACATCACGCTGGCAGTTTGATTAACGGGAGCCCGCGGATTTTTATAGGGCGTGATCACTTTTCTGATTTCCGTCTAAAACTTTTCCCGCTCGGAAAACAACAGACGAGTTTCGACCCCAAACTGCACCTCCACTCCCTCCTGCTGCAACATCTGCAGAGGGCACGACACCGGGGGAAACCTGCAGTATTACTTTTCACTTTTCACTCACACTCACCTCTGACTCATGGGTGTTACCGGAGCGAACTATCAACTAATCAGCTTTCCACACATATCTTCCCAATGTCGACAGTTTGCGTGTAATTCTGTTGCCGGGGACCGGATTGTAGCGCCGGGTGAACTCTGCAGCGCTGAAATCAAGGAGTCATTAGCCGAGGAACAGATTGTCTTTTCTTCCAGCGCTTGTCCTTCAGATAAACAGGCCTGAGTGGCGACACATGATCCGTTCGACTAACACAGTCCATCCTGACCGACTGATGGCAGGAATCGCAATCAGGCTGGAGGTCATGAGGACGACGCACCGCATGACTCAGGGGAAACAAAGGATAACTTTTCTGTGCAATATTGGAGGAAAAATTCATTTAAAATATTTTTATACTCCCTTTTTCAGTTTGTCAGGTTGAAAACATGAACTTTAGGATCCCATATCGGGATTTTATGTGACAGACGACACGAAGAGAATTAACCTGTCTGTCAAGAGAGGACCCAAATCTGGGTCCTCGGCCCTTGCCGCAACAAGATCAATTGAAAACACATGCTATACATTTATCAATATAGGCATACTGCATATCCACGGATCGGGAAAAAGCTCGTCTAAATGACAGAAACAATATTTTCTACCTCAACAACACCCAGCTTGAACACTAAGCAGCTTGATATAAAAAAAACGTAATTAGATGCTAACGAGGCTAACGAGGCATACCCGGTAAAAAACGCAACAGTGAAAGAGCTAGGTGGCCCGATCCTCACAATCTATCGATCAGAGTAAAGCCGAAGCTCTGCCGTTTCCAACAACACCAGAGTCACCAGCTACGTGCAAAACTCACTGAACCAGCAGCTGAAGAAGAAAAAAAGAAATAGCTAATTTCACGAAGCGAAAAGCATAAATTCAGTCCTACCTTTGCTGTTTCGTGGTCATAATCCTTATTAGACTAAATATTTCCACTTGGTTCGATAATCCATTTTCCCTAAGTCCATCTCATATTGTTTTCGGCTCTGCCCAGAGCCTCTTCCGTCTCCTAGCTACCATAAACAAAATCTAGAGGCGTCCATCTACACCGAATGCGTTTTCCGCCCTGTAATTGGTGAATGGCTTTAGGTTCCGTATTAACGTCAACGCCCTCGGATTCCATTGGCTCTGACGGTTCGAAAGACGTGTCAATCATCAAAATTGGCCAATGGGTTCCCGAGTTTTGATACCAAAACAATTAAAATAAAGTCTGTAGTTCTTGAGATACATTCAATTCATTTTGGGCATGTTATTTTCAGCCATATTTCTCAAAAACAGGCCATGAGTTGGAAAGGTTTTAAAGTGAAATGGAACACTGTAAAAATACAAAATATTACCAAGTATTTCTGTCTAGTTTCTACAAACATTTTAGTACATTTGAAATAACTTAAAACTAACTTCTCAGCAAGATACAGGAACTTTCTAGTAATGTTAAAATGACTTGAAACAAGCTCTTGTATCTTGCTGAAAAGTTACTTGTAAGTTAGTTTTGTCTTATTTAAAGTATTCTAAGATATTTGTAGTAGAAACTGGACCAATCATACAAAACTTGACCAAACAAACGTGGAAGAAGATATTATAACAAGCGAGGCTTAGTTAGGCTAACATCACACCTGCCCTGTTCCTGTTCGCTCTGATACGCAGCTTCTTTATTTCACATTTTGAAGTTTGAATACAAACGTCATGGCCTAAAGCTACTGTCTTCAGCAAACTGATATTTTGCTTAAACTCCAAAACTTTTAACTTAACAGATTTTTGCTAACTGAATGTCTGAATTTCTCACTGAAATAAAATATTTTATGCTTCATTTGTCACATGTTGGATTCATGTTTATGTTATAACGGCCTAGTCAAAGCCCGTTATAACATAAATAATAGTTGACAATACGTGACAGAACTTGGAAAATCTTCCCAATCTGACTTATTTGAACACAATAATTGTCAGACCTATCATATAAAACCCTAAATATACTGAATTTGTTGTTATTTGTTGTTAATGGACACTTTTGCAAGACTCTGTATTGTTGTAACATTTAATAATATCAGGTAAAAGCAGAACAATAATGGAAAAACTGAGAATATTCTTCACGCTAACGCTGATTAGTAAGAAACAGTTTTTTGTGTGTGATCTCTTCCTGCTGGAACCCGGAGTTCCAACCCAGGCAATAACCGCCATTAATTAGTCTGATAAATTACGTGCAAAACAATGACATGTTTAAATGGTTCAGTTTAGCTCAAATCCTAAATGAGATATTACATCAAAAGCCGTCGGTTTGTGTCTTTTAAAAAAGGCTCACCGCCTTCCTGAAAGCGTTTTAAAGGTTACGATTTCCTCAGATGATAAAGCGCTACCTTTTAATGAAATTCTAATTAGTAATTTCATGGACTTTGTTACCAACCATATCTGATTAGTGCACATTTTCACAGCCTACTTTAATTAAGAACACTTACAGCACAGTTTCATACATTCCCCACTTGAAGAAGGAGCTCAGCTCCTCGGAAATAAAAAAATCTTACTTTGTAAACACTAATTTCCTTTTTTCAATTAGATTAAACAATTTTCCTTTTCCTGTGTTTATAAAAATATCTTTTCTCCCCAAGTCTGTGCCAAATACCCTTGAACATGAAAAGTGTGCTGATGATAAGTTTCTAATCCAATTGAATTTTGCTTATTATTTAATTTGATGGAGACACAATTAGACCCCTGCTGTGTTTTCATCTGTTGTATTTGGGAACTTTTCATTTACTGATTTTCCATTTGTTTACGGCAGTGCTGGGAAAACCGTTTCCCCGACACAAACGTCTCCAGTTCCTGTTGCTTCTTCTTTTTAATATTAGGATCACACAAAAATCACCTGAACAAAAACAAAATGCAGTTTCTGAACAGAGGTTTTGTTTATTTGTGTGAATTTTGACCCACTCTTTTCTTCCAAACAGTTTAATTCGGCCATTTTTGAAAAAAATCAAACATGAATTACCTTAATTAGTAGCAGCAGTTACATTTCATTGAGTAACTTTTTGGACTTTAGGAAATTGTTTACTTGAGTTAAATGAACTATTACTAATCTCAGGGTGTTTTCATACCTGATAATTCAGTAGATTTGGTTCGGTTGGGAACATAAGTAGCAACATTTGTTACATTTTCATGTGCTGTGGTTTTCTTTCACACTTCGTTGTGTCAAATAAACCAAACTAATTTAAATGCCTGTTCCCCTCCTGACCTGTGGGGGCACCGCACCAAGAACCACTGAAGGAAATGACATGAGAACCTCTGAAGACGACGCTAAGCGCAACAAAATCTAAATAAAAATGGAGTAGAGTGAGATTTTAGAGGTTATTTGTTCAAAAGACCAGGAGTCATTTCTCCAACCAAAACAAACTCATGTTTGTTTTGGTTGTATTTACCCAGAATGCTCTGCGCTGTAGTCCTCTTCCTGGTTTTGGAGCGATCTCTGATCCGACTGGCGTTCACATAAGCATTCAAACCTCACCAGAGTTCATTTCAACCAAACTCAGACTGAGGTTTTTAAGCAGACCAGTAAATTTATAACTTCTTTTGTATTTTGAGCAGAAAAGTCTTTACATTAGCAAGATTTGTTTGGATCATTTTAAACTATTGAATATTGATTATTCTTAATGTGTAGCTGAAACAACAGTTTGTTCATATTTTATATGTTAAACACTGTTAGTGTTTTGTTTTCAGTCCAGTCAGGTGTATAAAATATTACATTTCAAAACATAAAATTTTGTTACATTTTATTTTACTTTGTCCTGTCTGTAGAATATTATTACAAGATATTATTAATAGCAGTAATAAATAATACATAATCATCTTTCTTCAGTTCATTTCTATTATTTTTAATCCTAAAGTGTGGCGCTGGAAAAATTTGAGATATTACCTTGAAAATGCTTGAGAAGTTAAATTTACGAACGCTGTTTCAAACGAAACTGTCTTTCATTCAGAAGTCCCATTGTAAATTTTTGTCACAACCAATTACGCTCTCCAGTCGTGCTGTTGGGCTTAAACAGTTTGGAATATAATCTGATTTAACTTTTATTCAAATGGTTTCCCACTTTGAGATCTAATCCTGGTGTCACAATGTGAACTCTGACCTTGAGTATCAACCGGACTCCAGCTGGAGTTTTCCGTGCGTCGAAGCTTGACGTGGCGGAAAGCGGCGTTCGCCCAGCAGGCCTCCAACCACACAAGTGTTTCCACGGCGGCGGAGCGGCTTCGTTCTGACTGACGTTGGCTGCTGAGGGGGGAGAAGTTTCAGAAGCGCACAAAGCGTGACGGACCACCTTGGGCCTACCTCCGTCGCCCCATCTCTCATTTTAAACGTGGAGTCCGGCCTGTCAAGTCACATGCTGGAGCTGTAATTTAGGCTAATAATTACCAGACATCACCACAATGAAACATCAGTGTCTGAACTTCTTTGGGCCAAACTGAATTTTAATACATTTGGAAAAGGTTGGCCGGAGGCGAGAACCCTGCACACTGGGAAAAGGCCAGCGCACATGTGGAAGCACTTTGGGAAGTGATAAATGATTTGAAATCCGCAGCGTCCCCGAAAATGGAAATTAGGCCGAACAGGTGTTAAATGGGAACCAGTGGTGCATGTTGAGCAGTTGGGGGGCAGTCGCTGGTCTTCAGGGCCAGATGTGACGGGTCCGGACTCAGATGGCCCGAGGTGTGTGATGTGTGGAGGCCCAGTGTGACCTCACCGCTAAGAAATACCAGAACGCGCCGTCAGCTGGTCCGGCGGTCAGGAGGCGCAGAAAAAGAATGATTCTACAGAGAATCCGATTCAGTGACAGCGAATCAGGGCCAAAATAGTAAAAAATGAAGCAGGTGTGAACACCTGACAAAAAGTTTTTAAATTAATCTCAAAATTTCTTTTACAAACAAAAACACAGAAAGTTTCAAAAGTTGAAAGTTTTACTTGAAAAACTCAAAACTTTTTAGATTAATATCTGGAATTTTATAGGAAAAAAACTAAGAAATTTCTAAGTTTCAAAGGTTCAAAACCTTCGAGAAAAACTAAAAACATTTTTTAGTAATTTTCTAGGAAAAAAAAGTCAGACAAAGCAAAGTCAAAATTTGGAGATTCTCAGAAATTTTCTAGAAGAAACATTGAAGTTTCTGAGTTTCAAAAGTTGAAAATAGGCTGGAAAGAAACTCAGAAACTTTTAGGTTAACCTCAGAAATTTTCTAGAAAAAGATTTCAATCTGGAGAGACTCAGACGGAGGAAAAGGAACAATTAAAAGATTTAATGACAGGAATGAATAACAGTTCTTTGGCGCTCGGGCCGGCAGCTGAGTCAAAAAAGTACGTTTGGAATTTTTAAAAAAATTTCCTTGGAAAATTTCTGACAATCTCAAAATTTCTGAGTTCTTTCTAGGAAATTTTGGACTTTTCAAACCTGGAAATTTTTTTTTTTTAAGAGAAAACAAGAAGTCCAAATTTTAGCAAATTTTCAACTTTTCAACATCAGATGTTTCCTTGTTCTTTCTGCAAAGTTTCTGAGATAAATCTTAATATTTCACATTTTTTGGCAGAAATGTTATACATTTTAAACTCAGAAATGTCCATGTTCTTTCTAGAAAAAAAAATTGGATCTCAAAATCAATTTTGAGATCAATCTAAGTAATCTACACATAATCTTCCTTTAAAAAGTGGACAAATTTGTTTGATGAAAATATTGTATGCTTAGTTTAATATTGAACAAGTCAGAAAACATAACTTATTGGATGTGTAAAAATGTATTTCACCTGTTATCTGCTGTATTCCAGTTAAAAGGTTTGGTAAAATGAGCCCTAGCTTTGCAGTCCTCTCTTCAACGTGGATAATTGCCACAAATTGGAGTTTTATTCACAATATGTCAGTATAACAGCCATCTAGTGAGAAAGACACCTTTTCCCTCGCTCTGTCTGATGCCCTTAGCTGGTATTTCGCTCCAGAAGAAGTGGATCATCCCCTTAATGCTGAGATTTCATGCACATCCTGGCTAGCTTCGCTCCACCTGAAGCAGGAACGTTAAACGTCTTCAGTCGTTTAACTGAACAAATTTCCTCCATTGTGTTTCTCACTGGTAAAGAAAGAGAAACACAATGGAGGAGAAAATGAAAGTTCTCAAACGTTGGACCAACTGAGCGGTGATGAGAGAAAAAAAACCAACTCCACGAACTCAAATCTTTCACTTTTGACACACTGCCCAGGGCGGCACTGTCTGGGGGGCGTCATGGATGACCACAATGCATGAAAAACTGTCTGATTATAAATTAAAAGAAGATTTCGCTGCTTTTTAAGGAATTTGTGCCCTATTACACCATCTGCAGTTCAAAATATAAATACAGTAAAACCCGAACTACTCGCAGTTCAGTTTTCAATGGAACGTAACAACAAATTAAAAATGGAAAATTAACAAATTTGAAATATTTGAAAGAAAAAAGCAGTTTGAGAAGACGAAATATTGAGACATAATTATAACTGAAGCTTTCAAGCAGCCAACCCAGAAGCACCATTTTGTTTGGCTGTCCTCCAAAGAGCGGAGATGCTTCTGTCGTAGCTCAGAAACGGTTTCCACTGTGCTTATTAATGCATGTAAAGATACATTTGGTGTCTGAAGTATGAAACTAGGCAGGTATAAACAGGAGCGTTGCAGGTTTTCACAAATTTGAGCTTTTTGTAGGCGGTTGTGTTCCCAAACTGCTTTTTTGGTTTTAGCTCAACCTTAGTGAGACATATCCATGAGAATTGCAATAAATAATGAGGTTACGCTTGGACTGAACCAGTCTGTCATGCTTGTGTATGTGCTGCTCACACCCTCTGCCTTCCTTTCTGCTACGCTAAAGCTAGTTCCCCACACCAGAGCCGACCTTTAATGCTAAGGTTGGTTAGCATAACGGTGGATAAATGGTTTTCCTGGAACACTAGGAGGTTTCTCCACCGTTTGCACATTGAGAAACACATACACAAACATGATTGGCAGCGCTAAGACCCTCCTCCTGGCTCTGACTGGTTGTTTTTGATGAGAATTGGTTCATTTCTTCAGATAGCAATAGTAGCTCAGAGATTATCTGTCTGATATTACAAATATATGAAAAAAACATTTTGCAAAGTTACATACTGGAGCTTCAACTGTAGGAGAACTTTAGAGATGAAAATGTGATTTTTTTAATAGAGGTTTTATGAAACGTCTTATTATGGATGTTATGTTATATTATTAAAGGCTTAATAAAAATGGATGGATTAGAAATAAAAAGCCAGGCTGCTGAGGTTTCTTGAGTTACAGAAAATACTAAAATTTGGCGGCGCTGTACTTTCTAATTCTGGACCACCTGAGCTCAGACGCAGCTGAAAACAGAAAGAAACAACTCCATCTTTTCATAACTGAACCCCCAACCTTCATTTCTGTCAGGAAAACATAGCAACACATGATTCCTGATGATATTTCCTTCTTCTCTTTCCCGCCCGTCAATCACAGCCGCCTCTGCTGATTTCATGGAAAACGTTCTCAGACCGCCTCAATCGTCCACTTGTTTCGACTCGGATTGTTGCCTCAACCAGCTGTCAAAGCACGCCGAGCCGAAACCGGGCACGTCTGCAGCGTCGGCCGATGTCACAGAACTCATCATTTCCTCGAAGATTGCCGTACTTGTTGAGGAAACGGACAGCTGTTAGGACTCTGTGGTATTTCAAGAGCATAGACTTCGCGCTAATGGAGTGGCACGCTGCCCAGATGGATCCTAATCCTATCTATACATCAGCATAAGTTAACCATTTCATTAACCCCCGCCGCTGCCAGCCGGCTGTTTGGCTGCATTGTTTAGCCGTGACACCGGCGTATTGGGGGGTTTAATTGGCTATTCCATTAATAACACAGACAAACTAATTTAGTAGAACCTGTCCTCTTTAAATCACGGGAACAAAGAGTAGGAGGGTGGAAATCAATCTCGGCTTTGTGCCTGAGCCGCTGACCCGTTCATGCTTTGAAGATTGCTGCTGTTAAAAAAAAAAGAAGAGAAAAGCATCTGAGAAGTTATTTAACTACAAACAGAGCCTACCTTCCCCATTCCAGCTGCATAATCAGGCATAATAAGTGACTGCAAAGGTCCACTTAATGTATTTCTAACACTGGAGACCTGCTAATCCTGTCAGGGGGAATGAAATGGACGGGAGGGGGGATGTATGCAGACCCAGCCATGGAGCTGAGCATTTAACTCCATAACCATGCAGGCAAATGCCTGGGCGCCTTTCACACAAAAAGAGAAAGAGAGGGAGAATAAGCCCAGCTTCATGTTTCAGCCCAGAGAGCGGATCCATTTTTCCGCTTTAGTGGCCATCGAGGAACAGTGGGAATAACAACAACAGCAGCCGAGGCTGTAAAAGCCTTCCTTACTGGGCTGAGTCCTCATAAACCTGAGCCATTATCACTCTCTTTATGGGCAGTTAAATGAAGAGCCCTTCAGATCGGCTCTGTGTGCTCACTAATGCGAACTGCAGCCGCTACGTCGCTTCGCTGTCATTCGAAGCAAAGCATGAGAGTGGACTCGTGTAGCAAAGCGTAGCTACGCGTGGACTCGCGTAGTTAAACATTGACTCATGTAGCAAAACATAGGCTGACGTAGCAAAGTGCGACTTGATGTAGTTTGAGATATCTTGAATTATTATTCTTTTTTAGATTTTATTGGCTCTAGTGGCCTTTATTTGATAGTTAATTGACAGGAAGGTGGGCAATGAGAGAAGGGGGAAGACATGCAGCGGAGGTTGCCAAGGTCAGGAATCGAACCTGCGACATCTGTGTCAAGGACTAAGGCCTCCATATGTGGGTTGTACTTAACCCCTGCACCACCACAGCAGACCCTTGAATTATTATTCTTACTAGTCGGAATAAACATGCATAAACAACTGTGATGGACTGGCAACCTGCTCAGGGTGAAGCCGGCTATCGCCTGTTGACTCCCAGGGATTGGCACCAGCAACCCTCGCTACTCTATAAGACGATGGATGGATGGGTGGATGAGTGGGCGGATGAGTGGGTGGATGGATGAATGGATGGATGGATGGATGAATGGATGGATGGATGGATGGATGGATGGATGGATGGATGGATGAGTGGGTGGATGAATGGATGGATGGATGAGTGGGTGGATATCCTAATTTACTGTTCTGGAAGGTCAAAATGCATTGTTAAACATCTAGGATGTAATTACAGACAGTCAGAGGAAACCGATTTTATGTCAAAAGGGCTTGCCGTAGATGTCGGGTATTTTTGATTGCACGGACGCTCAGTAATAAACAAAATGAGAGCAACAGAGAGAAATGTTGAGCCTTCAAGCGCTGCTGCCCTGTGAATAATTTGGGCACAAAACGCAGTGGAAACAAACAAAAGAGTCCCCACATCCACAAACGCACCGAGGCTCATCAGATATCGCGTTTTCCCCAGCTCCGTTTGTCAAAACACCTTTTATGGTGGTCTTTGAAATTCAGGGGCCCCATTAACAGTTCAAGCATATAATCACATCGCCGTAATGAGGTATTAATTAAGCGAGGGGCATCTATTGGCCCGCTAAACAGCCTCATAAACAATCGACAGGAGATTTGTGATTTTTGACTCCCTGACACCATTAAACAAATCAATATTGGGTTTTGCAGAAATGCTCTCCGGCTGGCTCCCTCGCCAGTCTTTGCCAATCAGCTCCGTTGAATACTAATGAGGGAATTAGCTGCCTCGTATTCCGCATGTGTCCCATCAAACAGATCCTTATCAAGCGAGTCTCATTTGCATGGAAGAAGACTCTGCTTTGTAGGTAAAGATTTCACAATATGTCACTCATTATGCCAGCCCAACTCACTCTCCTCCACTTGTCTCTCATTTTGTGGTAGACTCTTGAGAACCCTGTGACCATCGCAGCCACTCCATTCAGAGGCTCTGTTTGGGTTTCTGGTCCTCCAGAGTCATGAGGGTGAATGTGTAAGTTCCCACGTATTGGAATATAGAGGAAAACAAATACATATTCCAGCATTTTGGCTTTTCATCCACACAGAAACTCAGTTTAATCACTAAAAATTATTATCTAAAACAGTGGAGATTTAATAAACCTGTATTCTGTTTGTGTGTGTAGAAAATTGAGATTTATGTATTACTTGTGACATTAGAGTCTGTGACAAATAATACACCAATAAAGGGTTTCCCCAGTCTAATATAAGCTTGGCGGGCCACCAGGCTTAAGTTGCACCCCACCAGGCTAAGCATTGCTGTAATTATTTTATATATACAGATCTATAAATATGAAGAGACCTCTGGACTGAAAACCTGCTGGTTATTCCACCAAATGTTGATTTCTGGGCTCTTCCTGAGTTAAAACATTAGTTTTGTTGTTTCTAAATCAAAGTTTTGTTGTTTTCTTTGCATTATTTGAGGTCTAGAAGCATCTTTTCCTTTATTTTGACGATTTCTCATTTTCCCTAAATAAATAGAACATTTTTGCTCGGAATTAGTAAAATCAGAGAAACTGATGATTTTAAGTGGTCTCTTGTTTTCTTCCAGACCTGTATATAGTACAGTACATATATATTTAATTCACTGGAACTCTGTAACCTTTGCCTGTCTGTACCAATCTACAAACTTCTGTAAATAAAGTGACAAAGCATGGATAAAGTGAAAAACTTTGACATTTATTTTAATTATATTTTTTATGTTTGCCCTTTTTAGGATTTTAGGTATTGTTAATAATGTCTTCCAATAACATAACAAAGTAATTTTTTTAAATTTTCTGTCAACTTAACATTTTTCAATACAAAGACATGATAATGTAAGTAAACTGATTCTAAAGACATTAATAAATAAATATCTGACATTCTTTCTTATTACTTTGGCATTTAGAAAACAGAAATTATTTTCTAAATTCTAACTGTCCTAAAAAATAAAAAATACTTCTGGTCTGATGTAAGACCATGAGAAAAAAATATGCATGTCTTTCTATTTAGTGTATTTAAACTTCTGGCTTCAATTGTTTATGACCCGTTTCACCCAGAAGGAACTTTAAAGTTTTCACTACCAAGAAAGGCTTTTCCACAAAGGATTCAATACATTTTACCCTTGATCTTACTCATGAACTCATTTTGATTTCTTTGTACCTACAGATTACTTTCTCTTTTCTGTCAAAAGAAAAAATTTGAAACATATTTACAAAATTTGTTTTGCTTTGATACTGAATTTGAAAATAAAAAAGGAATCAAATAAATCTTAGTAAACTGTTTCAATATTTCCCTCAACAGTTTTGTGGAGAACAGATACGAGGCTGAGCACAGAAGCTCAGGGTTACGAATACTTTCTGTGGGAGAGAAAAACAAAGAGAGTTCACAAAGTTAATGACAGCGGTAATTGCAAATAATGCATGAATGAAGAGGAACAGGAGCAAATAGCAGAGCGAGGAAGAGGGGTCAATGTGACCTGCAGCAGTTAAAGCATGCAGCAGCAAAACTGCAAAACCTGAAGTTCACGCGGAGAGGAGTGGCAGAAACCTGACCTTTCAAGTCTGAATCGCAGTAAAACCTTTTTATGTGTTTCTGCTGCTTCTGCTGCACTGCAAAAGCACAAAATCTGACCAACTTTTTTATCTACTTTCTAGAACAAATATCTTAATACACTTGAAATAAGACAAAACTAGCTAAAAAGTAACTTTTCAGCAAGAAATATGATCTTGATTAAGGTCAGTAATTCTTAAATATAGATTAAAACAATAATACTAGTTCCACTGGCAGATGTTTTCACTTATAATAAGAAGAATGTCTTACAAAGTATAAAAAATCTGCCAGAAGAACTACAACTTTTTCAAAGAACAAATATTCAATATTCAAGAATTATTTACTAAAAACAAGCTCCTATTTCTCCCTGAAAAGTTACTTTAAATAAGACAAAACTAAAGGTGCATTCATACCAGTCCGGTTCAATCCGGTTCAATCCGGTTCAATCCCACTCCAGTTCGTTTGACTGGATAATCCGGTTCGTTTGGGAAGGTGTGAATGTGTAATTGACCAAAAAAGTGAACTCTGGTCCGCCTATAAACCTCTTTCTCGGTTTGGTTGAGGTGAACTCTGGTGCGTATTTGAACATTGCAGAAAGAGGAAGCAGACTACAGCACAGGGCATTCTGGGTAAATGCAGCCAAAACAAATGCAGAAGTCTAGCGCTAGCTGGAGAAATTATTTGTGGTGTTTTAGCAAAGACAAAAGAGAAATCCCACAACCACTAAAATCTGATTTCACTCCATTTATGTTTACATTTTGCAGAGAAGAAAGTTGCATTCAGTGGCTCCTTCTGAGGTTTTTGTGTTGTTTCCTTCAGTGCTTCTTGATGCAGCGCCCCCACAGGCGAGGAGGTGAACAGATTTTTCAAACGATTTGGTTGTTTTTTTGTTTGTTTTTTTTACAAGATAAAGGTACAAGGTAAAAAAATGTAACAAATGTTGCAACTTTGTCCTTGAATCGATCTGAGCCAACCGGACTACCAGGTGGGGAAACAACCTAAGATATTTGCACTAGAAACTATATGAAAATACTTAGTAAGACGTGTTTTTTTGCAGTACTAAAAGTGTATATTTTAACTTATTCTCTCCGTGTATTCTTTGTGTGCTGCGTTCCAATAAATGCAGTCATTTACCTGTGTAAGTATACATTTCTTGAAAAGGGGTTCATGTGATTCAATCTGTTTATTTTTTATTATTTTGACTGTTTCATTCTTTGTGACACTTGTTTGAAATGATCAAATATCAGCAGTTCCTTGTCCAAGTTTAGGTTTCAGCAGGTGAGCGTCTAATTTAATCTATCATGGGAGAAATGAGTGACAGAGGACGGCCTGTTGTCTTTGTGCTGCGTGTGTGGCCGCGGGGCGGTGAGCTAATGCAGGAGATTGACTCTTAATTGCAGAGGGGAACGCTCATCTTTTCTCATTAATGAGACGCAGTCAGAGCCTGGAGATTTTCCTCGCCGCACAAACACACTCCTCCACCAGCCAGGTTAAGTGATGTTTGGATTTCTTCCCAAGCAATGTGGACACAATCAAGATGGGAGTGAGAGAGGAGTTGAAGGAAGACAGTTGTGTGTCTGTGTGCGTCTGTGAAGTGGAGCGGTCACATGTGTGATTCAAGCAGGTCTCGGTCCAGCCTCTCCACAGAGCCTAACGAGGCAGAAGAGAAGCCATTTATGGGATCGCGTTTCATTTGCATCCATCCAACCTCCACATCAAAAGACAATGTTAATTTGAGAGCTGCACTGCAAAAACACAAGATCTCACCAAGTGTATTTGGTCTAGTTTCAGCTGCAAATGTCTCAGCGCACCTGAAATAAGACTAAACTAATTTAAAAGCAACTTTTCAGGTGGATATAGGAGCTTGTTGTAAGTAAATAATTCCTCAATATTGATGAAAAAGTGCTGGTGGTACGAGTTCATCAGTATTAAAGGGGCAGTGTTATGCATTTCCCAGCCACCTTGTGCTTTTTTACTGCATATTCAATGTTAACTTCAGTTGTTATAATGGTATATATGACTCAAAAGAAATTGACTTAATAATTTAACACTTTTAAATTGGGCCTCTGTCTCTTTAAGAAGCTCCTGCTCTGTCTGAAGCTCCACCTTCAGGAAGTCATCACAACATGGCTCCTCTATTAACCCTTTAATAATGCTTTTACCAGAGTTTCACTGAGAAGTTGCTCCTATAATGAGCTCAGTAGGTGTTTGCTAATTGCTGCTGGCTAGTCTGAAGGAGCTGACTGGGGGAACTGGAGGGGAACCTGCAGCTCTGAGGAGGAGCTGCATCTCGGAGGCGGGGCTAGGTCCACCCAGGCGTTTTACAGATCATGATGTGTAAAACAGTCGATTTTACATATACTGCCCCTCCAAGTTGCCTCAAAACAAGCTCCGATATCTTGCTAAAAAGTTACTTCTGAGTTAGTTTTGTGTTATTTTAAGTGTTGTCAGATATTTGGACTAGAAGCTGGTTGGTAAGGTTTTGTGTTTTTGCAGTGTGCACCGGTGGAAAGTGTTCCCTGATGCTGCAGCTCCTCTCTGTCTGTCCGGGGGTTAACCTCCGCCTGAACAACGACTGGCGGCTCCCCATGATGCATAACCGTGAGGGATTAGAGCGCACAAAGCGGCGGACTGTTTGGTGCGGCTCTAAAGTGTGCTCCTCCGGGGCTCATTGAGAAATGATTGCCGATTAAGTGTTTGAAGTCCGCCAAAGACGAGTGTGCGTTTTCAGCGATGAAACTCTATCTCTCCTGCTTATGCAGGCAATTTTCCGTCTCTTTTTCTGCTAACTGTACCGCTATGTGTGTTCGCTCCTCGCCAAACTCATTCCACCTCTAGGACCCCAGCTTGACTGGAAGCCAGACGACCAAAAGTGATAAGAGTGAATTAAGATGTTACTCTCCAGCGGGAATGTTATTATACCGCCAGAGAGTGGCAGTGAGAACAACAGGTGAGCATGTGGAAAATAACTCTGTCTAAATAGCTGGTAATACAGAGTCTACGCAGAGAAAATTATGTTTATTATGTCTTCAAGTCAATCCATGCATGGAAAATCAGGTCAAGTACTCTGCATCCATTTTTACAACAGAATTAGGGTGAAAATCTCCAGCAGGAGCTTGAAAAATGATTTTTTCCCCCTCATTTTGTCACATTACAACTTCAGACTTTAATGTAGTTTATTGGAGTTTTACAAGGTGGACCAACATAAAGAAAAATCTCTCAACAGAAGTTGTTTCTTTTACAAATTTGGCCTTTATTGAAGAAAATCACAGTTGAAGGAAACCCACAAGAAGTCAAACACATGAGAGAAAGTTAAACGTTTTGGTGTGAAATTATTGGCTAAATACTGAAAACTGTATTGTATTAAAGTTATTGCTGGATAAGATAAGTGTTGTTGTTGACCATCCAGGAATCACTTGATGAATTCTTGCTGGTTGTGCAGGAGGCTCTACTTCTGCTTTTCAAAGATGCTCGGCGGTGTAACTGAGCATCTGCTTTTAGCCATTTCCATTAACCTAACCTGTTGCTGGGAGCATCGTACGTCACCTTTAAGTCATGTTTGATATGTACAACATTGTTATAACAAGTGAAGGTAACATAGTTGCTTGATTGTGCTATAAAATTGCAGTATATCTGGAAAATATGTAATATTATACCTTTAAATTTTTGGATTGTTTTCTCTCCTACCAGAAATACATACATTTCTGTGTTTGTTAAATGGCAAAATGTGAGAAAGTTTAACGTTAATGAATATCCTTTTAAGGCTCTGTATTTTAAAACCATGCATTGCGTTTTTTGGGGGGTTTTTTGCATTAATTTTGGGGAAGAAAAACTCCGGGAGCAGAACAGTGACGTATGGAAGGAAATCCACTGTGGGCCAGTCGACGGCATATGGAACTGTGCTTCCTTTTGATTAATCGAACCCCTCAGAAGACTAATACTCTGAAGTGAACTGGAGGAAATAATTTGTACAAGAGACAATGTTGAGAGTGATGACAAACATAGCTTAGTGTTTCCCTGGTTGCACCTCAGCCCTCCCTTCCGCCCTCCGGTGTCGGCTTTGAAAGTGCGTCCCTCCTCAATAAATTATCGTGTTACACTCATTTGTTTTCATTACTCCATCAAAGCGAATCTGGTCAAGGAGCGGCCATTTTCCGCTGTAGAGAACAAATGTGACTCCGGAGTCACTTCGAGGTTAAGCAAACAGCGAGGAATCTGCAGTTTAATAAAGGGTTAGACTCACATTCTTATGTTACCGCTAAGGAAAGCAGCAGCCACTGGACTTCAGGATGGAAACGGAGCGCGGCGCGCTCTGAGCTGACGTTTGAGCTGCTGTCAGGGTTGCCAGGTTTGAATGACAGTTTCCAGCCCAAACACGACATGAAACCCGCCGAAAAAAACCCAGCCCAGATATCAACCTCTAGTGAAACTCATGTTGTCATGATCTGTGTTTCTGTGTATTTATTTTGAGGTCTTTCTGTGTTTAAGACAGCTGAGTTATGCTAGCTTGACTTTGACGACCATAACATGTAGATGTGCTGCAGAATTTGGTTTGTTCTTTTGTTTAGTTAAAAAAATCGAGCCTGAAAACATAAAACTGTAATGGACTGAATTTTCTGCTCTTTGAGTGTTTTTGTTGGTGTTGAATCCTGATACACTAGTGGAGCTGTTGTTAGCCAGTTACTATGGCAACGAGTCTGCGTGTAGCGTAGCCAACACAGAGAGAGAGAAGAATACGAATGGCTTTGAGTTATTCTTGAAAGGTTTTTCTGCGTTATTTTTCCCTTTGCTGTGGCGCACTGCACTAAATTAATAATACCTCCATCTCCAGGGTTCATTTTGTGAATGAGATCGGCTACAGATGGCAGGTAAAAGAATCATCTGTTTGTGCATATGCACAAGATTTCCAGATCTAAACAATAAAATGCAACACGTCTACAGTAACCCTGATCTACTAGGTTATTGTACTTTAGATGTGCCATGTTTTGTGCAGCCCAAAGCCGTTTCATCTCAATGTGTTCAAATCCAGTCTGGCAACCCAGGTTTCTGTTTGGACGAGGCTGATTCACCTCTGATGAACAGTGTTTTCCCCTGTTTGGTGTTGGTAAACAAAAGTTGTAAAAGGAGCTGCGTGTCAGAGAAACCGGAGGGCGAGGGGTGAAGGGAGCCGGCGGCCCCAGCGGACAGGTGGAGGTAAGCCGAGAGGCGCGCCACCCAGGGGGAGGATGAACTTGAGACGTGTCCCTCACCGTCCTGTGAAGGTGGAGGTCAGCAGACAGCCGCGTCAACGGGCAGAGATGCCCCAGCCAGGAGGCGGGACCGGACCCGGACTCCCTCTGATGAAATGAAGCCACCAGGAGGCCAGGTCAGTCTCAATTAGGACTCATAAAATATAATCAAAAGCTCAGAAGCGGGGCTCGGGTGGTCGGGGCCGAACAGAGCCCGGCTTTGTGCTGTGAGAGGAATTACTGGAGCGTGAAACAGTCACAGCTTGTTTGGTGACTGAGATGTATCTCTCAATCAACTTCTGAAGGTTAAAGCACTATTGTCCATCTCCTCTTAGACAGCAAGACAGTGGCTGCGTTTCCATTGCAGATGTTCAGCTTCTATCCTCCACAAATCTGGAACAAACTTCCAGAAAACTGCAAACCAGCCGAAACACCGAGTTCCTTTAAATCGAAACTAAAAACCCTCCTGGTTGGAGTTGCTTTGGAACCATAATAAATAAAACATTGACATCGTATTTGATGTTTATCAATGATTTTGATGATGGCGCTCATCAAAATGTAAAATCTGTTATTGGTTTGTCAATTAGTGACTGTGAATTTATCAATGTAATAATTATTACAATGTAGCCAATGTTCCACTTACTACTAATCAAAAGCAGCTCTAAACAGATGGGTTGTAAGCCGTACTGGAACATTAGTCCCTTAATCCTAGAAATGTTCTTCAAGTGACAGAAGACTGACTTTGTAACCGTCTTTATGTGATTCTGAAGGTCAAAGTCCATCACTAAACCCAGATTTCAGGCCTGATTGATGGTTTCAAGCTGTAGTAACCAAACAAAGATAAAATCTTCAGTTTTGTTTCTGTGCAGCTGGAGAACGTTACAGCAATGTTTCCTTTAAATAAGAAATCCAGTTAAAATGCCATGTGAATAAGTTTGTTTATGCAATAAATGGTTAAAAACATGCCATTCCTTTATTATAATGAACTAAAACTGATGAAATACAGAAAACAAAAATTAAGAAAACATTTTTGTCAAGTGAAATAAATAAAAATGGTGATTATTGGGTATAATCTACAACTGGAACTGTATTATGCGTTTATAAAACTAAGCTGAAGCTATAATACTGAAATCATAGTTATGAAATCCTCTGTTTTTGTTTTTATGAATCTATTTATTAGACTTTCAAATTGATATAAAATTTAATTTACGGTGCTCAACAGCAAAAGTTGGGCGACCAGAGTCAGTTATTGTTCAGCAATAATAGAAATTTTGAGAATTTTATCTTGTTTTGAGTATTTATTACTGAATCGATGTAAACATGATCACAATACTTTGACCTTCTTAAACTCTACAAAGTATGAAAAACCTAAAACTACTGCAATAATTAAACTAAAACTAAATATTTAACTAATAGTAGTTAATAAAAACTAGCAAATATACGCTAAAAACTAACTGAATTATACTAAAAAACTCTCTGGAGGGAAATAACAGAGAAAACATTAAACTAACAGTTGAAATAACAAATAATGTAAATTGGAGAGCAGTAGAAGAAGAAAGCAGCCTAAACCTACAGCAGCATCACTGATGGATGATGGAGATGATTATTGAGGAGTTTAGAAGGAGAATTTTAAATTCTGGATTTAACATGGAGCCAATGAAGAGAAGTCAAAATGAAATATGATTTGTGTTTAATTTCCTAACCTTAGAGGTTGTTTGTTTTCCAGCAGCATCTCTATCTGGGCCGTTTTATTGTTTGTGTTTTTGAAAGCCGGTAATTAAAGCAGCTGCAAATGTGTATTTCTGTTGTCTGGGGCCTTGGGGCAGGATTAACAGCATTTAGCATTTAGCATTGTAGGGCACACCCCGCCCCCTGAAGTAGGCGAGATAAAAAAACGACAAAAGGAGACATGAGTTTATTATGGGGAAAAAATACAGTTTATGTAATCGCCAAAACTGAGTCAGTCTTTATGATTTTTACTCAGACAAATGGAGGTTGCAGTTGTAACTGAGGCTTCTTTCATGCAAACGTTAGTTTTATCGATAATTTTGAGTCTTTAACAAATGTTACATCTTACCACGAGTTTGGTTTGTGGTTTTCACACCGAAGTGACGCCAAAAGGTATTTGGAACGGCGGTTTCTTTCTGACACTCATTAACGGGTATTACAAGAACACGTCAAGCGTGAACATATTTCCCATCTCCGCAGAACAACTCGAACAAAGGCCGACGTTATGGGCAAGGAATCCTCAGATGCTAACTCGGCATTATTCCCGCCTGCGGCTGCACCTGAGGGTGATATCTCAACTCCCCAGCTTATTACACCTGCCCGTCAAGCTGCGGCTCGGAGCGATCTGCCCGGCAACAAACAGGATCTGAGCTGCCGTTTGGAATGACCTGCTGCACAGACTTGCTGGCTGGGTGGAAGTTTTCTGTTAGCGGCGGTACTTTTGAGGGCAGATCAGGACGATAAGCTGCTGAGAAGGTAATAAGTCATTTTCACTGATTCATTATTATTCAGCTACCTTGACACACCAATGTCCACACAGATAACATCTGCGACAAATTAGACATTTTACAGAGCCACCGATTTGACTCTGAAGTTTGTTTGTTTTTTCTCTGCTGGAGGTCCTCAGGTGTGATTCAAGCAATACGTATCGAAATCTGTGAAAAATTCAAAATTAGTTTGTTTTTAAACTTCCATTTGGGTCTCAACTACTTAAAAAAGAAACACCCAACTGTTTCTGGCAATAAGTTCATGTTTTGTGGTGTCAGGAACGTGAGCTGTTTCAAAAACCTTTTGAATGTAACATTCCAAATCAGGAGGCACTGCCTGTTACCTAGCAACGGAACGCCGCCGTTACCTAGCAACCCAAGCTGAGTTCCAGAACGTTTGGTTAGCTGGGTTTTATTGCTGTATGCTCTGTACAATGGCTGCTAGAAAAGACAAGCGTTCTGCTGTTGACTAACATCCAGAAACCACGTGCTGTGTTTCTGTTGGTTGTGCAGCAGGCTCCACTTCTGCTTTTCAAAGATGTTCAGTTGTGTAATTGAGCATTTGTTTGGATTTAAAGTAACACTTTCTCTGAGCATTGTTTCGCTTTATGTTAGATTCATCACAACAATTCAATAATTATTAATGATGATGAAACTGATTAAATTGATGGTAATTATCAGTAATTAGCAACAAGAATTTATTTAATTTTTCTCTAATTCCCTTATTTTCCTCCCTGGAATTGGATTAGTACACAAAACTGGATGACAACAACCTGCCAAAACCTGAACTTTTATAAACTTTTTAAATTTGCATCACTACAGGCTGTAATCCCAAGGAAGCAGTAATGGTGTACTTAGTTTTATACAGCTTAGTAGCTTCTGTTTTAGTCTGATTTGTCTCGTATTCATTGTTCACGTAAAGGAACCATCTGAGGACGGCTGTCAGGAAACATTTCAGAGCTGCAGGTCTTGTTGTAAAACTCAAACATGGAGGTGTCAGTCAGATGGGATCGGTATTTGTGTTTAGCATCTGAAGTGGCTTTACGGTATTTTTTTTCTCACAGTAAATAGCAGAATGCCTGCAGACTGGTTGTAAATGTGCAGCAGGAGAGAAAAGTTTACTTTCCTCATACATTCCTCCACCTTAGCTCTGTCATAAGCTATTTTCTGCTCCACTGCAAATCCTAATTGATCGAGTTCAATCTTAGCTTTACATTACATGGGCAGATGACATCATTTGATACTGATAGTTTGCAGCGCTCTCCCAGCCTAATGTTGTTTTGCCAGCTTTTACGGCAACGCACCGTCTAGACAAAGGTATATGTACACAGAAACGGTGTGTACAAATGTTTAGACAATCATTATTTTAATTTAAAAATTTTAAGGTTGGCTTACCTCTGGTGGATAGTGCCAGTCATTGTTGGATGAGTGTTATGCTAAGGCCTCCGGCGCTTTGCTTTTCCCTGCAGCTCACATGCTTCATGAGGCTGTGTCAAGAGCCAGGAGACAATGGAGCAATTTATGAGACAGCTGAAGATCAGGTTCTGCTGTCACTCACAGATTAGACTGCAAACTGATGCAGGGTGCATCTGCAAAGCAACAGAGGAAACATGTTTCACGCTTTTCTGTTAGGTTCAACTTCCCGTTTCTTTGACGGCGTAAATAGATGCATTAAAAACAGAAAGAAAAAATTATAGAAACAAGGAACAAGGAGTTTGAAACGTGGAAAATTTGTTAGAAAAATTCTGAAATTTTGAGATGAATCTCAGAAATGTTTTTTCTAACAAATTTTCCACTTTTGAAACACAGATTTCCAAATTGTTTTTCTCAAAAATGTATTAATCTTTTGAAACAGAAATTTCCAAGTTTTTTCTAGAACATTTAATCTCAAAGTTTCGGAGTCGTCTTCTTCGTGGTTTTCGCCAGCAGTAACATCCGGTTGTTGATCATGTGACTCGTTTGATGTGAATAAATTGTTTCCATTGCAGTTTTGTGAAATACGCGATTTGTGATATGCCCAAAACAAAAAAACAAAAAAAACACCTCATCCACCTCAAACTTGCCAAAACAAGTTTTTTTCAAAGTTGCTATGTTTCCTTAAAGTGAATTTATGTTTTAAATGTCAAACTGTGCAGTCATCTGGTCAATGGAAACGCAGCTACTGGTGTAATCTGGCAGCATGAAGGTAAAAACTGCTGTGATATGACCGATAAAATAGTCCATAGGGCCACATTAAAAGCTATGGCGGGCCGGGTTTGGCCCCTGCGCCCCATGTTTGACACACGTCATCATAACTTTTATTTTCTGGATAAATGCGTACATCTCTCAGATGTTTCTTTGTTAAAAGGTTTTGCCTTTGTGTTAAATTCAGGTAAAGTTTTCTGCTGCAACGTCACCAAAGCTTCACTGTTTAGTGTTTTTTTTCTCCAAATGTAAAAATCTGAAGCATCAAGACCCCATTTCCTTTCGACATACCATAGTCACTCTTTTTAACAAGATAATTAAGAGGCTGTGAAACATCAGTCACTTCGGCCTTTATTGGCATTCATTTCTTCAGGGTAGCACAGCAGCCTCCCAGAGGGGCTTCTAAATCAACCTTAAGACCCAAGACTAGCGCTTTAACCCTTTGACTACCCCGCTCTGACTCCGCCCCCTATTCAAAGCTTGTCCTTTGGACATTTACTAATAAACAACAGGTCAGCACCTGCAGTGGCAGGTGATTTATTTGACCCTGAGCAGCAGGGCGGGCGCAGCTTTGAGGAGAGGAGAGAGCCTGGATGGAGGAGCAGCTCCTCGGCCCTGGAGGCCTGGAAGTAAACGCCCCCTCTCTAAAGCACTTACCACTCACTTAGTTCTGCTTCTCATCTGGCCGGTTTGCTTTATTTCACTCGTAAAAGATGGCAGAATAATTCCAGTTTATCACAGTGAGCTCATAAAGACCCTGAAGGGAAGGTGTTAGCGGTCCCTGTGGTCCCACAATGCCTTGCAACAGCTCTTAGTCGCATTATAAACACAAACCTGAATGTGTTTTAACATAGAGGGGAAATATTTAGGCCTTTCAAATTGTGTTTATGAATAGAAATCTGAAAAGTGTGGCATCTTTGACCATTTTTTGAAAAGTATAACTCGGTGTTTGTTGCATTACATTCACACACCAGACAGATGCAACCAAATCCGACTTTTCCCAGAAGTCTGAACGGCACAATTCTGACCTTTTCACCCCCCAAAAATCCAACCTGTGCCACTTCCACAAATGGAACTAAACCAGATACATATTGTTGTCTGCGTGTCTGCAGTCGGAACGGTTATGTCGCATTTAATCCGACTTTTACGTTGTCGCCGTTGCGGTAAATTCGGACGTAAATAATGGCTGAAAATTATAGTTATGAAATTCTGAAAGAAATCTGTCAGCAAAGCGCGTCACCTCAGAGTCGAACAACTGGCCTGGACTACACATCCAAACAGACTTCAGAAGTCAGTCAAAACTTTAGAGATTAATCTCGCAAAGTTTGTAGAGAAAACTCTGAAATTTCTGAGTTTCAAAAGTGAAAAATTTATTTTCTTGTAAACTTCTTCAGAACTTTCTCCGTGTGTTCCCTGATCTTCATTGGAGGTTGTCAAGTCAATCTGAAATATCGATAATATCAACACCAAGTTGGTGTCAGTATCGCATCGTTACTAGCTTGCTAAGACTGACACTTTAGTTTCAGATTCCATCTTGAAATTTTGTTTTATTTCTCTACTGCAGTTTCTCAGCTCTACCTCAAAAAATGTTTTTTTGTTTTCATTTTTTTCTCATGATATTTTGCTCTTTGTCTATATAGAAAAAACATTCAAATCATGTCAATATAAAGCATTTTTTAGTTACCTAAAAACTTTGTCCAATTTCTGTCCTCGGACCTCAGCTTGGGTTGCTAGGTAACGGGTAGAACTCCACTAGGGTTGCTAGGTAACCTGCTGGGCTTTGCTGGGGTTGCTAGGTGACGGGCAGCGCCTGCTGATTTGTGACGTTACATTCTGAAAGTTTTTGAAACAGCTCATTTTTTAGACGCCAAAAATCATTAAATTATTGCCAAAAACCGTCTGGATGTAGTGTTTTGTAAATGTTTGGGCCGTTTTTAGAAGCAGTTGAGACTCAAATGAAAGTACAAAAACATGCAAAATGTGAATTTTAAATAAAAAGTATCCATCTGCAGTACAGGTCCTGTATTTAATTAGTGTTGGACCGATTTGCAAAATCTGCAGTATCACACACCAATAGTGTTCATGATGTTCTCTAACAGTGAAATATTACACACACGCTGAGTATGTGTGTAACAATGTTTCGGACTATCAAGTAAATCCCATCAAAATCCACAGAGGTTTGTTATCGAATATGGAAAAGTTTAAGGGAGTGAATATTTCTGAGTGGCGCTGTACGCGCCGTCACGTTGGGAGGTGGAGGAACGAGATTAAAGGACGTTTCCACATCATCTGTCCACTGGAACGAGCTGATCAGACAAGGCACCGCGCAGGATGCTGTACACGGACCTAACTACAGCAGAATTACAGAGTAACAGGAAATTAAAAAATTCTTGCAATGCCGATTCACCACTCAGAGTAATTCTTCTGCAGTCGGGCCTGACCCCTCGGTGAACCCCAGCCTGAAAAATGGGGAGAAAAAAACAGTTGTGTGCATTATTATATAGCCCCAGACACAATATTTATACCCTTAAAGAAGTCAGACAAGTAAAAAAAAAGAAATGCAGTGACTGTTTAGGCCGTCTGGTTCACCCGGTGGAGGATTTTTTTACTCAAGCCCTCGTGCCAAGTGCAGATAACTCTGCTGCACTTAATTCCCTGCATAATACAGGATAAAGCCCAAAATGTTCCACCGTTCCCTCAGTAATTACACCAGAATTTTATTCAGCACTTTGGCTTCTGGGAGGCTGATGCTTTCCCAGTGATTAGTTACTATAGTTACTAAAACTAACAATATGGCAAAAACTGAAATTCAGAAAACATCTTTAACTGTAATAAATAAAAACAGTAAAAATGGGGAAAATATTATATTTTATAAATCGAACTAAAACATATTGAAATTATAGATTATTTATTTTTGTGTTTATAAATCTATTTATTAGTCCCCAAAATGGAGACCAGAGTCAGTTCATCATGCAACAATAATTAAATGCTTTTTGAAAATCATATCTTCTGCTGAGTATTTATTATCTAATCAATACATGATCACAATACAATATTCTGTACCTGAAAAATCTAAAACTACTATTATGATTAAACAGCAAAATCTCAAAATCTTACTAAGTATTTTTGTTCTAGTTTCTAGTATTAAAATCTTAATACATTTGAAATAAGACAAAACTGACAGATAAATGTTCAGAAAGTTATAGGAGCTTTTTAAAACTAAATAATTATTTAATGTTGATGGAAAAGGCAAATTATTTCAGTTATGACATGGGAAAAATATCATTAGAAATTAAATAATCTGCCATGAAACTAGAACTTTTTCATCAATATTGAGGAATTACTGACTTAAAACAAGCTCCTAAATCTTGCTAAAAAGTTACTTATAAGTTAGTTTTGTCTTATTTTAAGTGAACTAAGAAATTTGCACAGAAACGTGACCAAAAGTAATTGGTAAAATTTTATGTTTTTCTAGTGTAATTGAAACTAAACAAACAGTAAACAAGACCTAACTAATAACAACTAATAAAAACTAGCAAACAGTCTAGAAACTAATTAAAATTAAATGATTTGGACAACAAAAAGTCACAACAGAAACCGACATCTCGGTACTTAAAGCTTCGTCAGAGTGTTTGGACAGGAGGAAAACAACAACAACACCTTGTTTGTAATCAGCATTATTCTCTCAGCGTCGTTTTTACGCAGACATAATCAGGCAGCGGTAAAAGTTTCACTCCGCTGAATGAGTCCTCAGTTAGACTCCGCGCTTTTATGTGGGTGTTATTATGAATTATGGGAATACATTACACAATCACCCCGGGGTCACAGCTGACAGGCTCTGTCAAACTGTAAGCAAACGTGAATGAGTACAGCCCCAGCTAAATCTTTAAGTTTCCATGTATAATATTAACAGCGCGAGGGGAGAAGCTGCAGATGTGTTGCTGTGGATTTGTGCTGCATGTGGGAACGGTTAATGCTGCACCTCGAACACGGCTCCACTGACTGTTCTCATTAGCAAATGAGCTGGAGCGCCGGGTGATGAAGAGCGTCCGCGAGCTTTCTGCACACACACACACACACACGCACACACACACACACACACGATTCATGACTTCACCAAAGGTTTTGGTGAATTCACTTCTTTGTTTAAGGAAGCCTGTGCAGCTGCACACACACACACACACCCTAACGGGGAGGGAGGCAGTCCGAACTGCGTCACAATGAAACATTAAACTGTTAATGTTTCATCTCTCTGACCTCAACAAAGTGCAGTAGCTGCAGTAAAAGTTTAATTCTAGACATAATTCCACCTCCCTTTGGAGGTTTTGGCCTTTTTTTCAGCCACTTTGATCGAGCTTTTGAACGTTTCCATAAATTTCATCATTAAATTAAAATTTTCTCATGAAAGAAACCCCCTCATACTGTCTTGTTGTTCAGTTGAGATTAGGAAGATAAAGTTGAAGCAAAAAGTTTTCACTCTGATTGTATTTACCCTTCCTTTTTATTTTTGTCTTTACTGAACAAAAGGAACATGTTTGCAAATTATCCAGATCTATAAGAAAATAACGAAATCATTAAAATTATTTCACTGTCACGTTCATCGACAGACTCATAAAAAAATATTGCAATAGATTCTTCATTTGTCCAAAAGCGTTGAGAAATAATTGCTTATATCAAAATTACTGGTATCACACTTGCAGGGAGTCCTAAAAATCCAGTAAAAATAAATATAATAGGGTGTGCTGTGGTGGCTCAGGAGTTCAGCACAACCCACATATGGAGGCCCCAGTCCTCAATGTGGCCGTCGCAGGTTCGATTCCCGGCCTGGTGACCTTTGCTGCATGTCTTCCCCTTCTCTCATTACCCACTTTCCTGTCAATTGACTATCAAATAAAGGCCCCTAGAGCCAATAAAACCTTTAGTAAATAAAATAACTTTCAGGATTTATTTGTTTTTTGAGAGAGTTAGTAGTAAACAGCTGTAGTGGGCACTGATAGCTTAAACGTTAGCTGTGCCAACTGTAAAGCATCAAACATAAACATTAGTTCTGGTAAAGCTTCACTCCAGTACAGTGCTATCAGAAGCTAATGCTAACGCGCTAACTTAAATTCAAATTAATCTATCCTTGAAAGACTACAACGCATGAGCACCAATTTAATTTAATTTTGACAAAAGTTGTTTTTAATGCTCATAGATTTGCATTGTTTACTTCAAAATAAGAGCATGAATATAAATAGCTAACTACTTGAACAGTCGATAACGTAACTTCAGCACAGATATCAAACTTCATTCGACTGAAAGTTTACAAAATAGCAAATTAGCTAATTTATCCAGAAGATTTAATTTAGGGTACGCTAAGTGCACTAAACATTTTCAAAGCTACCAAATGCTCTAAACAAATGGTTAGCACTGCTATTAGCATGTTAGCGCTGTTTCGCTAATCAGCGATAATCTCCTACAGTGAGTTGTAAAGATGTCATAGAGGTCCATTGCTTTTAGCCATTCTTCAAAATAGGTAAGACATGATTATGTCACAAATCATTTACTAAAAATTAATGATTTACTCAACGTGTTTGTACCGAACACCCCAGATCAGAACAATCTTCAACTGTTATTTTGTGGCTGTGAAGCTGAAATGTTTGAGAATAACTGACCTGGAGAGATTTTGCATAGAGAAACGGTCAGAGATCCGTATTTCTGCCTGTCGAAAAAGAATATGTAAATTTTTCTCTACTGGAAACTTTTACTCACATAAAAGTGGACATTTTTCTGCATTCTTCCACTATGAGATCATAAAACTGCAGAAAAAGAAGAATGTATTTTCAGATTTTTATACATTTTTGTACCAGTTGAGCTGATAAAGATGAAGAGGGCGCCTAAAGCCGACTGAACGCACAACAACACATCCAGCAGACGGAGAAACATTTGTATTTATTTGGTGTAAATCCAAAAAATAACATCCCTGTTAGATCCGCAGGTAAATGATCCTCCGTACTCACCAGCTGTCTGGTCCCTCTGTTGGAAATCAACGGCGAAAGTTTGGAAACTCGCAGGCAAAACAAGAAGATAAAATGTTGGTATTGGAATATTTAGCTGAAGTCAGGAGTGATCTTGGGAAGTGTCGTCCGTCTGTCTGGAAGTTTTGAGTTAAACTGATAAAGGGTTGGTTCTCTGTGATGCACATGGATCCGGTTTGGTTCGCACGTCCAACCGACCCGTACCTGCAGCAAAGCATAAATCACCAATTATACATTTTGCACACTTTTATACTTCTATTTGGGTCTCTACTACTTCTAAAAACAACTCAAGCGCTTAAAACAAAAATCCAATAACTTAATGTTTTTTGGTGTCTGGAAAATGAGCAAAACTTTCCAAATGTAAGGCCTGTTGCCTAGCAACGCCAGGCAAGTTTACCGTCCAGAAACCACTGCTGCTTTGAGTTATCGGAAAATAACTCAAAACAACTTCAAATTATTCCTTTTTCTCGCTCTCTGTGTCGGCTATGCTACGCACAGGCTTGTTGCCATAGCAACTGACGACAAACCCATTCTATGTATCATGATTCAACACCAGAAAAAAAAAAAAGACACGTAAACATTTCCCACACAAAGAACAGAACATTCAGTCCATTACAGTTTTATGTTTTCAGGCTTGACTTTTATTTTGTGATTATTAATAAGTGATCGCTGTGGTAGAGTAGCTAGAGTTGCTATTAGCGAATCTATTAGCTAGTGCTGCAATTAGATAATCTAACAGCCGTGGTTCATGAGCTGCTCTGATGATCTGTCAGTTTAAACAGCTGCTCCACTGATGATCTGTTAGTGTTGGCGTTTTTAACTGAACACATTGCATTCTGCAGCATATCTACATGTTACAGTTGTTAAAGTCAAGCTAGCATAGCTAACCTACTGCCCTGTCCCTCGTTTTTACTTTGAATTACAACTTTTTCCTTACCTTGTTATTTAGTTGTGTTGACAATTAGGAGCAGGTGTACATAAAACTTGGCAGCTAAAACAGGGAGCTGGGAGTGGGATCTTACATGTGTGACGTCACACTGCAACATGTCTGTCCACATCCAAAAAACTGAAAATACTGACATCATGATAAATTTCTGTGTCGATTAATTCTCGGTTTATGGCCCAGACCTGCTAGTGCTTCAAGTTTGTCATCACACTAGTATGACGCAACTCTAAATGTTTTGGTTTAATCTGTCCTAAATACGCTGGACCATAAAATAGCGTGCAGCAAAACGAGGCATTCGGTTCTCCACATCAGCCTAATTCTCCTCTAACCAAACAATCATTTGGATTAATTGCCAGAGAAAATCCTGGGAACAGAAACACACCAGTGAACCCGGTGTGTGTTTGCAGATTCCTGCAGCAGCGCTCGGTTATTTATTCTCCCTGTCACAAACAGGAGGACTTAGGTGGAGTGTGAGTTGTGTTTGAAAGGTGGTAAACCTGCTGAGGCTCTTTAATTTCCCCCTCTTCGCCTGCATGAGGGATGGTTCAAAGGGTGACTCTCTGACAGGGCATGTGATCGCTCCTCCGTCCTTTATCTGCCTCCCCACATTAGCACGTAAATGAGGCTGCACTTTGGGTTTTGGGAGCTGAAGCGCGCTCAGTGTAAACAGGAGTTGTACTGTTATCATTGTTGGACAGATTCCTGACATCCGAACACCTCCGTTTCATTAACATTCAAAAGGGCCGGGGATTTTGACACTGCCTCTGTTTATACAGATTTTTGAATACTTTGCAACACGGATTGTTGACGATTTGTGCATCTGTGCTGTTGACCGATTTGTGTGTTTCTGTATTTACAACCTGAGCGTTAAGTGTCCAAAGAGGATAAATGCTGCAATTTAAGTGCTTTAAATGTATTAATATCCCCTAAATCAGGGGGCCACTTGTGGCCCTTCGATTAGTTTTGTGTGGCTCCTGACTGCAATTCAAGAATGGTAAACATTTTTAAAAGGACATTTTCTCTGGCAAGCTGTGAAAAATATTCAGTTCAACACAAATAATTTTTCTTTATTCTTTAGTATTTTTTTGTTTGTTTTTATATTTAATAAAGGCTTTATTTATTTTATTCAAAAACAAACCTGGTCACACCCATCCATTACATTTGGCTCAATACGTTAAAATTTGTAGAGGAAAATGTATATTTTCTTTGCTGGGTGCTGCACCAGAAACAACAGAAAAACCACAGAAGAAGACACTGAGCCCAACTTCCTTCCTTATAAAATGTAAACAGAAATGGAGCAGCATCAGATTTTAGAGGTCATAGGATTTCTCTCTTGTCTTTGACAAAAAACCATGACCCATTTCTGCTGCTAGCACAAATCTAATGTGTTTGTTTTGGTTGTATTTACCCAGAATGCCCTGCGATGTAGTCCACTTCCTGTTTTTGGAGCAGTCTCTGATCCACTTGGCGTTCACATATGGATTTGAGCTGCAACAAAGTTCAGTTCAACCAAACCGAGACCGAGGTTTATAGGCGGACCGGAGTTCACTTTTTGGTCCATTACGCATTCACACCTCCCCAAATGAACCAAATGAGCCGGACTTTCTAGACCAACGAACTGGAAAAAAAAAATAGAATAGCATCACATTTTAGCGGTTGTAGGATTTCTCTTTTGGGAAAAGTCCATGAGTCATTTCTCCGCTAGTGCTAGACTAGCACATTTGTTGTGGTTGTATTTAACCAGAATGCCCTGCGATGAAGTCCACTTCCTGCTTTTAGAGCGGTTTCTGGTCCACTTTGTGTTCACAGTATGAATTTGAACAGGGAGTTTTCTGTCTATGAAGTTGTAATTATTGTGAAGCACTAACTATTGTGCATACTGGTGTGAACTAATTAACCTAACAGTCATGTTTTTAAACTATGAAGGAATCCGGAAAACATCCAAACTCATTTAGAAAAACCAAGGATTCAACCTGCCACCTTCTTGTTGTAAGGAAACAGTATAAACAGCAGTTTCACCTGTCAGCTCATCAGTGACGTCAAATCCCAATAAAACTACAGAACAGAAACCTTAATTAAAGGAAGCCAACAGAACGATCCCCAGATTTGATGATTAGCATTTACTGAGCGGTAGCTTGTGTGGCTGAGCGCGTTGTCAGGCCTGCAGTGGAGCGACTGCAGGTCCTGAAAGTCCATTGTGATGCGAGCCGAGCTTATCGCTTGGGAGAGGACTGGCAGGCTCTTAAAAGGTATTATATGTGCTCTCGTTCTCCTTGCCTCTGTTTGACAGGAGCCCTCGGGATGAAAGGGAAGGCAGAGGAAAGAGAGACATCGCTTCCCGACATGGGGACGTCTTTGTTTCTATTCTCTCCGTCCCAAGTCTCTCCAGGAATCCTAATTTCCAGCATTCACCTACCTATCGGCAGATAAAAGCTGGTTGGGGGGGAAGAGGGGATTTTCTCAAATGAGACAGCTTGTAACCCGTCTGCATGCAGGGGGGCGAGAGGAGGCGCCGATTTCAAACCGCTTTTATTCAAACACTCAGAGTTTCTCCAAAGGACGTTTTCACAGCGGCTGGTTTGAAACCTGTGTGAGAAACTCTGAGGATTCTCCCGCGAATCCTGAAAACTACAGGTGCAGAAAAAAATCCATTCCATAGAGAATCACAATTCCTAGTCCTGGGAATTCTGAATCACTTTAAAGTTGTACGTCGTCAATATCAAATTACGCGTCCATTCAGACTCTGAATGCATTTTTAAAACTGTTTGCTAGACTAACCCAATATTAATAATATAAGTTACAAAATTTTATGCACAAACCTATTTTTGTTTATAAACTAAAGCAATTTGGTGCAGTATGACACGACGGTGGGTTGGGGACAGGAAAAAAGATAAAGGAAAACTTTTCCGCCAAAGTATTCAAAAATTTTGAGATTAATTTCAGAAATTTACTAGAAATAAAAAAAGGATTTTTCTAACATTAATTTCAAGTCAAAATTTTTCTAGAAAAAAATCTGAAATTTTGAGGTTAGTCTCCAAAATTTCCTAGAAAAAAAACAAGAAAATTTTGAATTTTATAAATAAAAAATTCAAAAATTTTGAGATTAATCTCAGAAATGTATTCAAAGAAACTTAAATTTCTGAATATTAGGAGTAATTTCCAAGATTCTTCCAGAAATTTTTTTAGCTTAATCTAGAAATGTTCTTGTTTTTTTTTTTCTAGCAAATTTTTTACTTTTCAAACTCTGAAATTTTTAATTTTTTTTTTCTCTAAAATTTCTGAATTCTCAACTTTTGCAGCTCAGAAATTTCTAAGTTCTTTTCTTGAAAAGTTCTGAACTTAATCTCAGAATTTATGTTGTGGAAATTTACGCCTCCTTTATTTTGTAAATCTAAAATGGCCTTAATAGCCGTCGCAGTTTGAAACCTTATAAAACTGTTTAATGTAAATGTTTTATTTGTTGTCATAATTTAAACAGAATCTCCTGATCGTCTGTTTCTGAATCGAATCGTGACCCTAACATCGGAATCGAGTCGCTGAAAGATTTGACGTCGCCGTGTTTCACCTCGTGTTGCTTTCCTGACGCCGCTCTGATTAAGGCTGTTTACTTTTTCTGTTTTCCTGGCAGAGAAGCCGGTGATTAGATGGCGATGTTCGCGGACTGCCAGGGTTGGCAGCCGACGTCTCTAATTCGCCTGCTTGGCATTAAAATTAGGGAGGGGAAAGCGGATGCCAGTCTCTGGGGAGAAGGAGGTGTTAACTTCTAATGGCTTTCTCTGCCACAGCCCTGACATCTGCAGGGCTCCCAGCGAAGGAGAGCGGGGCCTTTTTGAAAAATTAATGGAGCTGAATGCATCTCGCAGCAAGGAGAGGGCCGGATTAATCAGCACATTAAGGGCTAGCCCCGGATTGGAAATAATTATTGGAGCTGACAAGGTGCAGAGGTGCCAGTGCCAGCTCCTTTCAGGAATGCATTTTAAAAAGCAGTTTAAAAAGCCTTCAGATGTTGGCATTATCTTGCGTGACCAAATTAGGAGCAAATGAGAAAAGTTTATCTGGCATTTTGGAGTATTGAAAGAGCTTAGGCTTTATAAATTATACAGCGCGCGTCTGGATGTGTGCAGATTTGTTTCTGCAAGTCGATGGGGGGAAGGGAGGGCTGCAATAATTATAAGGAAATCCTTATTTTAAAGCAAAAATCTAAATTAAAATAGAAACATTATAGGTCTGAGATTTAATGTGGATGCAAGGAACTTTATGGTGAAGGAGGGATTAATTCAAATTGGTGCTTGAGAGAATCATACTGTTTGTGTGAATGAAAAGTGGATGTCTTAACACCCTGAAAGCGCCAGACGGTAAACTGATTACTGTTGACCACCCATGAAATGCACCAAGCAGGAGGTGGTGGAGAATGATTTAATAAGCGCCATGTTTTTCTGCCTTTCACCAATAATCCGCTATAATTTTCCCAGGGAAGTGATTGGCCATGGGTTGATATTCTGTACGTTTCAGACATCGTTTGCTTCACAATCAGGCAAATTTGAAGATATTTCACAGTTTTTATGATGTTTACACAAATTAAAATAGCACATTAAAGAAATGTGCCTGATTACCTGCCCCACCTTGTGATTCTTCAACATTTTTAGCCCAGTTTTATGCCCCAAGCGGTCAGTGATCTGAGCGTTTCTGTTGGCAGAATAAGAGCGAAAGGATCAGCAGTAATAATGTTTACATCTTCATGCCGGAACGAAGACAACACCTTTGAAGCGAGGCGGTGTGGCCATCAAAAGGAAGTCTGTGAGGAATGCCAAATGTTTAGCTGGCTGTTTGATCTTTAAAGCCAGCCGATCAGATATGCAGCCCCGGATAGCGATCTCCATTATGACTCTTATTCTCTTTTAGCCGCAGCGGCTCTCCAGGTAATGGGGAAAGCACTCAGTGGCAAATTGGAGGGCCTGAGTGGCATCTATCACCTTCACCATCTCAATGAAAGAGCCGCAAACTTCCGGGCCGCCGAAGGAAAACCTGCAACGCTGCGAATGAGTGATTACTTCTGCCAACATGGATGTAATTCGGCAGCCTGCGCTGTTGTCCCCGTCCCCCTGCCATGTAATTACAAAAGGCATGACGAAAAGTGTCACCCCGGAAAAATAGGCGGATGTGCAGATGCTATCGGGTTTGCTACAAAGCCGATTAGATTTTACCTGCACTTAAAACGCAGGTAAATTGAAAAAATAAGTAGGAAACAGAACGTCTTAATAAGCTTGAAATTAGACCCGTTTTTATGGAGCTAATATCTGAAATGATGTTGTTTATTCTCCATCCGCCTCGGTGATTCCTGTTTTCCTGTGATATGTCAGGAAAATTGTTTCTGTTTTGAGATGTAATAGATTGTATAAAATTATGAAAAAGATGCTGCAGCTGGTTAGTTACTATTCCAGTTTTAAATCAAGTTTATTTGTGAAGCAGCAACACGGCAGTTCAAAGAGCGTTACACTGTAAAATCATGAAGAAAATAAGTATAATTAGTCCGTATACATTAAGTATATTAATGTAAACATGAGTTTTAGTCAGTGTTTCCGCTATTTCACAGTTTTCTGGAAGTTTGTTCCAAATGAACTTAATGTTTATTACTAACAAATGTTGCAGTTACAGTTGGATGCTCATGTGAACACCAGAAAAATACTCCTATGTTTCACATTTAACTTAAACAAGTAAAAGTATTTACCTGTTTTATAAGTATTGAGTTACTACATGGTAAATATTCAGAAAAATATTATTTCTTCATGATTAAACGTAGGAAATGTGAAATTTAAAAAAAAAACATTAAAGTTTTTCTCTGCACGTTTCACATATAACCACACATGAGCTATTTTCCACATGTGAAACACTTGTTGAATTTTTTCCCACATGTTACATAATATAATTTCAACATGTGAAACACATTATACACGTATTTAACATTTCAGGCTTTCCCATGCCTTTCACATTTAACAACACAATATATTTTCTGTCATGTGAAATGTGAGTTCACATGTAACTGTAATATATCATTTCCACATGAAAAGTGATCGGTTTTCCAGAATGTGTTTCACACATTACTACGAATGAATGTGAAATGAATCCCATTCCTGTTTGATTCCATATTTCCCAATGTTATTTTTCACATTTGTGATGTTTTAAATCTCTAAAGGATCACATATTGCGCATGTTCCTGCCGTGCAGCTGGAGGATGCAGAGCTTAAGCCTCCACATTTGTAAAAATCCAGCAGGATATTTACCACCTGTAAACGCTCACATTTAAGTAAAACTCCAATTTCCCCAGATCTGCGTGCGTGTGATTGTACGTCTGAGCGCTCGACCTCGGCCCGCTGCCTCAGGGGGAAACAGAGGAGAAAACTCTCTTTTTCTCTCTGTAACATGGGAAAGTGCTTTTGCTTTTGCCGTAGACTGGTTGGTAGAGAGAGCGCTGACCAAAGTTTAAATCAAATGGAAAAGTCATTGATTGGCAAATCCCGTAAACCCAGCAACTGACGGCAGATAGCTCCAAAATCAAGCCAAAACTTCGAGTTAAGTGTGTGTTTGTCATTAGCTGCTGCAACGTGTAAAGTCCGTGCAAACACTAAAAACATCATGGAAAATTTCACAACTTGAGGTTAATTTGCAACAGATCGCTACCACAATGAGGAATTTAAAAAAGAACATCCCACACTGAAACCACTGAACAGTTGTATGAGTAATAATTAGCAAGTCATCGTCAGTCATCATCCATGTTGCACAAATTTTAAAGGAAAATGTCATATTCATGGGAAATATCTGCAGTTTTTCCCACTTAAATGGCATCCTGGAGAATTTGGTAAATTCAAACTTTTCTCTCAAGGTTTTATTACTCTCGGAAAACATGACTCACAGATAGTAATGAGACGTAAAGGGATGTTAGGTGTGTCCATCAGCAGCACTTATAGCTTCATTACAACATAACAAGAGGTGCAGATGAAGCGACTTTACGTGCTGATATCAAACATGTGTGAATGTGTCCAGAGAACGAGGCAGCGAGGGAACTTCACACAGGTTCACAGCAGAAAATCCCTCAAGCTCTGCTTGTTACCGACACGTTCTCTTGGAAGTAATGAACAAAAAGGCATCCATATATTGTTTTAAGCGATTATTGTGCAGATTTGAATCAAAAGCCACCACAATACCCCCAAATCCTCCCAAACTGCCTCTCATACCTACTAATTTCACATAATTTACACTTTATTCTTTCTTGGTTGAGTTTCTCAGATGTTCTAATTACTAATCTTTGACTTTTGTTTTCCTGGGTGATAAATATGGCGTGACAGCGGCATTTTTCTCCAAACCACCAGCCAGTAGTCTGGATGAGAACCCCGTTTTATTTTGCCACCATGCAGAGAGGCAGAAATGTTGGAGAAATGATTCAAAAAGTGCCATCTTTTGGTCTCCATAACAAACATTAGACACCATCTACATGTCGGCTGATCTGGGGGAGTGATGCAGCGATTATTAAAAGAAACTAATCGGCTCTGATCGCAGATGACGTCGCTGTTGCCCGGATGTTCGGACAAACAAAGCACAAACAGGTTGGCGACATCTGAAGAGCATGAAAGGTGGGAAAATGAGGAGAGGAGCTTCTCGACTCAGAAGCTCAGTGTGGAGAAACTTAAACTGCAGAGGAAACAAAGTGAGCAGAAACAAGGCAGTGTTGGTTGGAAGGTAGGGTTTTTGTTTCTGGTTACAGACGGTATGGTAGCTAGCACTCACTAGCGCTCAGCTGTCTGGGCCTTGCTGGCCAAGTTTCTACTTGAAAATCACTGCAGGTAGAAATATTTGTTTGTCAATACTTTGCAGTTCTTGTTTGCAGTAAACTTCCTGGTGTGCCATATTTTGTGCAACAATGATGCAGTGAACAAAGTGAGCTCTGATTGGCCGAATAACGGTCAGGAAGCTCCTCTGTGATGGAGCGTCAGGTCGCATGAAGCCCACCCAGATTGTTTTGTGCTTTTGGAAGAAGTTTCTTGCTGACTTTATGTGTAAGCTCAGTAAATCCCAGAGGTTTCTGGCCGGGTTTAGGTGTGGAATTTTCTCAATTTGTTGGAAGATATTTCCACCCCAGCAGAGCCAGGTGTGGATCCCGAGTACCTCTTCAAATAACAGAGCTTCATATCTCTGCGCATAAAGAAATGCTTCATTAAGGGAAGGGTTAGTTTGCATTTTTGCAGTCATATCAGCCCGCAGCTTTATCCCAAGGTTGCCTTAATCATGTTTTTGAAGCATATTTCTAAAACAGTAGATAGAAGAAGATGGGGAGTTGCTGCTGAGCTTTCCCACAGTGGCACCGGTGGATTTTGTTGCAGGTTGAAATCAGTTGTGCAGGTGCACAGAGTGAATTTTCTGATCCTTATGAGCAGCAGTCACACTTGGCCGACTCTGCCTGGCTCAGGCCACAGCAGCCTCAGCAGTGTTTCTGCAGACAAAGTCCTCATAGAACAACAAACATGTTTCAGTTTGTTTAGTTGGATGATCAGAGTCTCTGTTCCTTTATGTGGCTCAATCAGCTGCAACACAGCAAATGTTACACCGTTTGTCGATTTAAAGCAACAGACCAGCGTCTGTTTGAACTGGTCCGAGGGTCTGAGGAGTTTGGGATTCGTTCTCGTCTGTTTTAGGGGGAAATGATAAGATGATAGAGAGGTCATTGTTGAAAAAGTAAACCAATATTTCTTCAGTTAAAAAAAAGATTTTTAAAGGTGACTGATTATGCTTCCTTGAGCGGGTTAGGATAGATCTGTGGGTAATACTAAATATGTTTATTAAATTTTTTTTGGACAAAATAATTCTTATAAAATGAGATTTTAGTCTGATCAGTTTAAGGCGTCCTGTTACTTTAAATCCAAATAAGCTGCTGCTGGCCACGCCCCCAAACTCACCATTTCATTCGCACTAAAAATGGTTGCAAACAGATTAGCATAATTATACAACCAAATATCTTTGAAAAGCGGAAGTGGAGCCTTCTGCACAACCAACAGAAACACAGCAGGTGTTTTCTGGATGGTAAGTCAACATCAAAACGCCTGTCTTATCCAGCAGCCATTGCTTAAGGCAAAAAATCATGTTGGAGCTCAGCTTGGGTTGCTAGGTAACGGACTGGGCTATGTTGGGGTTGCTAGGTAACATCTAATGTAACAAACGTTACATTAGAATTTAAAGTTTATTCATATTTTAAAATGTGTTCTTGCATTTTTATGTCATTATTGCATTACTTGATAATATTATCGTTTATCGCAATAATTTCTGCTGTAAATGAGATGGACCGAAACATAACTCTGTCTTCACTTGGGAATGTTTTCCTTTCTCAAAAGTTTTTGCAAAACTGTTATCAATATGCAATAGTTTAAAAGACTTAAAGAGAGAAAAATAAAAGAATGTATTTTTTGTTTGCACATTAAATTTGGGTAACATCCCAGACGGAATAATTATTACGCCTAACCAAGTGTTTTATCACCAAACTTTTCTTTTGCGAACAAAAAAAAGGATAAAAATAATGATCATTTATGTCAAACATGCAGTGAGGAAATTCAGAGCCGGTAATTAAACTTTCCTAAAGCCTCCAAAAGAGATTTTATGAAGGCCAAAGGTCGCGGGCTGCCACGGTGCCGCTGTGAGAGTGCTGATGGTACAGTGCAGCGGCTGTGATAAAGGGCAGCTGCCAGCGATTTAATGAGGGAGCAGGGGATGTGGCCCCCCCGCTGCAACTCATCGCCACTTAATGGCACCACTAATCCCTGCAGAGACGGTGCTGTACACACAATTGGTCCTCCCTTCATGTGGCGAAATATCCCGGCAACACTTTCTCACACCCGGCACTGCCAGTTAGCTGTTCACAATCACTCTGCAGCGCTGCCTCCGCTCAAACGACGCTGACAGAGACAAGATGAGGCGGCTGGCTCACGCAGGTGATTCGGACTGGAACACGCTTGTTTCTCGCTAACACCGCAACTTCATCCACTTACGAACTTGTTTGCAGGTGTAAAGGGCTGGGAGGTGTAAAGATGTGCCCATTATTTTTCACTGCAGGGCTGGCTGCTGTTGGCCCCATGCTGCTAAACTGCAGGTCAATGAGCGCTCCAGCTTCCACGGTTATTGTGGTGCTAAGGGTGAGGACAGATCCATCAGCTCTTGATGTTATTTAAAGCAGTCTTAATTGGCCCAGGGTGTGAAATGTGATCTATGGATTGCCGGTTCATTTGTTTTTCACAACACTACGCCATTATAAAGTGGGCATACCCGACCTGTTAGCGCCGGGAGGATTTCTGTCCGACATTTTCCCTCCTAATCTATTCAGATCCGGCTCGTATCAGGTCTCCTTTAGCCCTCTTATCAAACCCGACGACTTCGCTTGAGTCCCATTAGAGCAGCAGGACGGACTTGGCTTTCTGATGCACTTCACTCTCAGGCACTTCTAAAAGCACAGCCGCACATATGGCATGTGACTCCCAAAAAGCATGAAAATCCAAACCATACTCAGCGAAAGGAGGGGGGAAAAAACAACAAAAAAAGACCCATTTCACAGCAGTTGTGGTGTCACAGATCGGAGAAGGTAATGCGTCTAGCAGCGATGTCAAAGCACAGCGGGGCTTGTAAAACATCCCAGTATGTTAACATGACTCATTTAAGGCAGAAGCATGTTGGACATAATCGATTTCATTCCCAAAGGGAGTTTGACTCACTTACGTGAAGAGAGATACTTATTTCTCTTGTCTGGATAATAATTTACAGATTTACTCTCCGTTTCTATTTTCCTAAGAGAGGCAACATGATTCTTTACTTTCACATCTGTTTTTGTTTACGACGACCTCGGCATGAAAATTCAGGGGGCATTTTGTTCGGCCCGGCTCACACCTGCCCGACTCCGACTTTTTTTATGCAGACATTCGTGTTCGCTGGGCGCCGTCCGAAACGCCAGCAAAATAAGGCCAGATGAGACAGACGGGCTGCGTTTCCATTACAAATGTGTGAAAAACGTTGTCAGTACTCCACTAATGACAAAAAAACACGATTTCGCAATTGCGGTGTTTTCTTTAAACGAGAATCACAATAAAAATCACACGTGAATGCGTTTTTTCCAATGATAAGTCATTAAAAACATGCACGCTATGAACAGCAACTGGGAAATGAACTGCAGACCGTCCACCCTGAGGTCAGAAGCGATTAAAGAGATCAGATAAAGAACATCAGTTTTAATTTGAGGCAAAAATCAGTAAAAATGCAGTTCAGGCATTTTCAAAGCAAAGATTTCCTCATGAAAGGGATTTTAAAATCTCACCTGTCTTGTTCTTGTGAACTCAATATCACGTCTCGTCTTGCTTTGTTAGTTTTGCATATTATTACATCCTCAACTGCAACCGGTAAGTAAGAATGTCACCTTCAAAAAGTAAACCTGAGAGTAATTTAATATATTCATATATTAGAAAGTCAGAATGAACTTAAGTATGTAATAATTTGTTGCTGACTTGAAAATTTACAGATGTTTTCCATCAAAAATAGCTGCATTTCAAAACATTAGTAACCCACTAAAGTAGGAAAAACTAACTTTTGCGTTTGCTCTTTCTTTTAAATAGGAAATACAATTAAATTCACATGTGGATTAATTTGTTTATGCAATAAGTCATTAAAAAACATGCCACAAATACTTCCTGTCGTCTTCTTCTTCGTAGTTTATGCCAGTAGCGACATCTGATCATGTGACTCCTGTGATGCAACCAAGTGTTTCCATTGCAGTTCTGCAAAATACTCAAATTTCAATAAGGCCAAAAAAAGAAAAATCTTATCTGAGCACCAAAATAATTTAGCAAAAAAAAAAAAAATGCTGTTTCCATTAAGATCATTATTTCAAATGTGAAATTATATGGTGGACAGAAACCCAGCTAATGGAAATCTGCATGTATACAGCTGAGTTTCAATTACAAATGTTTGCAAAACTTTGCAAATATTCCACTAATGTCAAAAAAACAATCTGACAATTTCTTTGATTCCATTAAATAAGAAACGCAATTATAATCACACCTGGATAAATTATTAAAAACATCCTGCAACTACTTCCTGTCTTCTTCTTCTTCCTAGTTTTCGCCAGTAGTAACATCCAGTTGTTGATCATGTGACAGTAACCGTCTAGAAGGACCAAAACCTCAAACTTGTTGAAAGTTCATCCCTAAATCTGGTTTCTGCGTCAGAAATCCTTCCAATTTAGATAAACTTTACCAAGAAGACTGCTCACATTTTGACAGGAAATGATGTCAGAGTTTTGTGCAACTCTCCAGACAATCAGCAGGAATATAAATATATCAAGAATATGTATCCATAATATCAATCATGTGGCTCAAGTGATGCGAAAAACATGTTTCCATCGCAGTTTTGTCAAATGAACCAATTTCATTTCAGCCAAGAAAATCCTAGCGGCATTTTATTTGCTTGTTTCCAATAAGCGAATTTATTTTCAAAATGTCAAATTGCGTTATTATGTGGTCAATAGCAACGCAGCTAGTGGAAACCTGGGCTGATGCGTTCAGAACGACTGGCCCAAATGGATTTGTAGGCTGGATTCCTGCTGATCTTAATAAAGAACGCTGTCAGGATGCCATTCAGTGTCCTAAATTTATCTTCCACTTGCCCCGAGAGCAACATGTTCCCAACCCGGACAGCATCATTCATCTGCATCCGCTTGATTAAATTCTGCATTCAGTGGTGAATCATTGCCTGCGATAATTGTGATGCTCTGGATCTCAATGTTTTATGGTGCAAAGAGCGAAAGGCTCCTCAATCATTCTGGCTTTATAAGTTAATCAAAAGCTCTCGATGGCACAGATTCATCTTATAAAGCATCGCAGGAAGATGCAGGACGCAGAACCTCAAGGGGAAATTTTTCATATTTCTCTCCAAGATGGATTATTGGGGGGATTTTGTCAACTTGAAAGCAACGAGATTAAACAATGAATTAAACAGTGGGAGGAAAATATACATGTGTTTTTTACTCTTACGGTTCTCACTCACCAGGGGCACGGACATTTTATTTTTGGGGCGTATTAATAGTTTTTCTTTGGGATGGACAACTTTTATGATTTCAAAAAAAAGTTGGATTTTTTTGGTAAACTGGGTTGAAATTATATTTATACTTTTTCTTTTGATGCCAATATTCTGGAATCATTTTCTGTTAAACTGGAGGACCTTCGTTATCTAAATTAGTTTGATTCCTGACAGAACCCAGATTTAGTGATCATTTTTCGAGAAGTTGGTTATTGTTTTATTGTAGTTTTTCCTAAAGCCGTTTTCATGCTTGTTTAGAAATATGTCAAGATTTTGAAGAATCCTGTTTCATTATCTTTAGCATCATTATCGTCGCATTACTGGGCGATGTGGGTAGTTTAACACATTTTTATATGTAGATTAGCTAAAATACTGCATTTCTGTGTTGTCTTTATGTCACCAATCTGAATGTGCAGTTAAACCGACGTGAGCGCATATATTTCTGTAAACAAGTCATAATTTTTGATGTTGAGCGTTTATATCTCACACTCGGTCGCTAAATTAGCACTTTGCCCTGATATTCCTGCTCCTTATGTATGGAAGACCAAGAAGCCCAAAAAGGTGTGAATTTCATGTGTCTCTCACATATAAAGTGCGTCGTTAACAGCCCAGCAACTGGAAGGCAAATGTAAACGAACAAACCTCCAGCGACGGACTGATTGATTATTCCTTGGCTAAAAACACCAAACACAACCAACAAGTCAAAATACTCCAGAGTGACAGAAACTACAAAATAAAACTGTAAGACAAACATAAATACTCTTACTTTGTGCATTTTAGGAAGCATCTCTCCAGCAGCCGACTCGCACGGCCTTCGCTTCTGAAAGGCTTTCTACACCGTTGGTCAGCATGATGCCAACACTGCCATTCATTACAGTTGGTACAAGATTAGATTAATCTGCTCTCCTTTAATCGTTCTAGCTTCTTGTCATTGCAGCCACACAGCTCAGTCTTTGTCTCATCTGACCATGCAGTTCGTTTGTCTAAAAGGTTTGGTTCCTTTGGGGAGCTGTGAAAACGTAATCGACCAAAAAGATAACTCTGGTCCGCCTTCAAACCTCGGTCTCGGTTCAGTTGAAGTGAATTCTGGTGCAGTTCGAATGTGAACACCAAGCAGACCGGAGATGGCTCCAAAAGCAGGAAATGGACTACAGCGCAGGGTATTCTGGGAAAATACAAACCAAACAAACATGCTAAGCTAGCGCTAGGAGGAGAAATGGCTCGTGGTCTCTTGCTAAAGACAAAAAAATAAACATCTGACGCCATTCCATTTATGTTTTCATTTTGTGACAAAGGAAGTTACACACGTCGTTTTCATGTCGTTTCCTTAAGTGGTTCTTGGTACAGCGCCCCTACAGGCGAGGAGGGGATCAGGTTTTTCAAAGGGTTTGGTTGGTTTGAAAATGTAATAAATGTTGAAATTTTGGAATCAAACCGAGTCTGCCGGACGATCAGGTGAGAAAACTTTCTAAAAGCACCATATGATTTTTCTGCAGCTCCTTTTGCAGGCAAATATTTGGCCTCATGATGGAAAAGGTTTGCAAGTGAAAGACAAATCTGTGTTGTCTTTATCCTGCAGAGCTGAGAGCACATGAAGAGCCACCCCGGACCGAAGCCTCGCCGTTATTGCCCCATCATCCTTGACAAATAGAGCAGCAGCAGAGAGGCCCTCTGTGAGTGAGTTGTAACTTTCGGCAGCCCCTCGCAGGTGTGGGTGATCTTTCATGCTCCTCCACCGCTTTGGAGTCCTATCTCTGGCCTCCATCAAAAGTGAACGTGCCGCCCCAGGTTCAGATTAACTCCACACTGACAGACCAAAGGCCTTCCCCTCCTCCTGGGCCCTTTCCACCCCGACTCACACGTCTCCCACTACGGGGGGAAATTAGGGCCAGTTTAGCAGATCTTACAGGACCACTAAACACCGCCTCAGATCCCGCACTGATTGCCCCGCTCCGTCCTCTGTGTCCCTCCCACCAGCTCCACTCCCAGTCGCTTATCTTTGCCCGTGGCAGCTTTTCTGATCGGTACACACACACACGCACACGCACACACACACACACTAACACACCTTCCTCCAACTTGTCCTGAGAAAATATATAACTAACTAAAACAGTCTCTCAATCGGGTAAATAGATAATATCAGTTTAGTCACAATGTTTGCTTTGCTTCCTTGTAGAAAAAACACAAGAAAACCACATAAAAACTAATTATAGCAAAAATAAGTAACATATTTGTTCTGTGTTTTCTTTACTATGGCTACATTTCCTTATTGACTGACTGAATTTATTGTCACTGTACACATGTACAATGAGATTAAAAGTCAGCTGCAACAGTAGGAAATAAATACAATATAAACATAAATATTATGATATTTACATTATTTACAATATTAATCAGTTATATTTATATATACAAACAGATCTAATGTTTCATATGTGGAAAGTTTTCAGAATTTTTTTTACATCAGAATGAAAAATTATTTCCTAATGTGAAATATGCTGGAAAATATTACACATTTGCTTTTCATTTTAAAACTTAATATAACTTTTTGAAGGTGAAACATGGATTTCCATGCTACGGGACAATATATTCTCCACATGTGAAACATTTAATGTATAAAAAGTATTTCACATGTTTTTCGATATGAATAAACAAAAAGTTGGTCTTGTGAAACTTTCCAACTGTGAAAGGTATCCAACATAAACTCTCCATGTTATAATCTAAACGTGAAGCAATTTTATGTGTTTCACATGTTACTATGCAATTACTACTTCTTTTGAGAGCCACATTTGAAACACATTTGACAAAATCAAATGTGGAATCCAAAATGCAGAATTTAAAATATCTAACGTCGTCACACTTTTTATTATCAAATTGCTCCATGTTTCTCATGTGCAGAATACACGATTCACATATTTCACATGTGAAATTCCCATGTTTTTTCCACTGGGGTGGTTTTTCCGGAGTTAATGTTCTTTTAATAGAGGATTGAAGCATCTGGTTTGCTGGTTTATGAGGAACAGTAAGAGCTTCTTCATCAGTTATTATCCAGGTCGGATTCTGTCGTCACACATTTACCTGGCCTGGAGCGGCGCCGCTCAAACCCGGCAGTTCCAGTTTGAAATTAAAACACTCAGAGACACTTTAAGTATTACCCTCACCTCACAGCAATTACGGATGATCGGCCGCTCTTTGGCAAACTGGTTAAACCGTGTTTGGGTGAGACCTATCATTTGTCTCTCTTGTCAGTTTCCTGTTTTCCTGAGCAACTCCCTTGACCCGGCTGGCAGGCCCGCCTGCCCTGAAGAGCACTTTCCCTTTCCTCACGGCGCTCCGAGAAGAAAGGAGGGAGGCTGAGATGGGAGGAGGCGGAGGAGTTGGTGGGGGTCTGACTTAATCTGACCCATTGCTCAGGTCAGTGAGCTGCTTACAGGGTCTATCCAAACATAGGAGCTTGTTTTGCTAAAGCTGTGGAGAGAAGAAGTACCCTTTTAAATCAATGCTTTCCTCAGAGCGGTGCACATGCAAGGTTGTTATGCGTGAAACCACAGGAGGCAGAGCTGGCACACAACCAGCGGCGCGCTCCTCTTCTCCACACTCCCCCGCCCCAAAGGGAAAAACTCGCCTCTTTACGCAGCCAGAAACTTCTCTCCAGTTGTTTTGCTGCATTTTTAAAAGCTCAAGTCTTTTGGAGCAATTTCCCCCACAATTGCTCCGGCTCGCTCAGACGCAACAGCATTTCCATCCGGGGCTTCGCTGCTCTTCCTATGACAAGAAAAGAAACGGGGGGAAGAACTGCTCTCTCTCTTTCTCTCTCTAAAACGCATCCAGCTGTGTGTACTTATCTTTTTCTCTTGACATATTTTCACCCAAAAAGTTGGGGCCTGATCTAATCGCGGCCCGCGTGTGTTTGCAGCGGTTTGAGAGTTTCTCCTCCGCTGTTTGGGTATCACATGATCTAAAGAGGAATGTAGAAATCAGCCAGATTTATTGTTCCTGTGTGACTGAGCGCTCGCAAAGGCCAAAGACGGAGAGGTTTCCTCTGGCTTCAGGAGGCATTTAAGGTATCTTTTGAAGTGGCCGGGAGATTTTCGGGGCACTAAACTGCCTCCTCTGAGAAGACAAGACACATTGCCCTCTTTAGAAGTGAATTGTCATTTAGATTGAATTTTTATGAGCGCCTGAAGGCAACACTGCAAAAACACAGAATCTCACCAAGGATTTTTGTTTTAGTTTCTAAATGAGACAAAACTAGAGTTGGGTAGTTACTAGTTACTCAGTTACATTTTCTGGAGTAACTCTTTCGATAAAATTTATGTTTGCTATGCTGCACTTTTTTACTTTTACTTGAGTAGTTTTATTTTTAAGTATTTCTACTCTTACTTGAGAAAAATTTCTGGATTTTCTGCCCACTGAATGAAAATCAAACATGTCTTAACCAAATTCACCTGTACAGACACAAACCTGCAGTTTTTGTTAAAGTTTCATAAGTTTTTTATTGAAAGAAACGGATTTGGAAATATTTTATTTTGCCTTGTTTTGTAATTTTTCATTACTTATATGAATTATTGTCATAATTTCTACATTAACTTTATATTTTGGTTCATCTGATGATGTAATTTTTAAATAATAAATGATTGATAATTTGATCAGTTACTCAGTACTTGAGTAGACTTTTTACCAAATATTTTTTTTACTCTTGCTCTTAATTTCTTGCTACTTTTTATTTTTACTTGAGTAAAGATATGTTGAAGTAGTGCTACTCTTACTTCAGTAATATTTTGAAGTACTCTACCCGCCTCCGGACTAAACTACATTACAAGTAACTTTACAGCAATATTTCTGAGCTTGTTTTAGATAAATAACTCCTTAATATTGATTTTAGATTATTTTTACCATGTTACAATAATCTGCCGGTGGAAGTAGTTTCCATCAGTATTAAGGTAGTATTAATGTTTTCCAGGCACATCTGGCCATTACATAGAATGTAACAGTGTTACCTCCGGTTGTTAATAAACGCTGTATGTATATCAAATGTGACTTAAGGCAAATTTGACTTTGTAATTTAATGCCTTGAAATTGGGCCTCTGTCTCTTTAAAAACTCCAACTCCACCTTCAGGAAGTCATCACAACATGGCTTTTCTGTTAACCCTTTAATGTTTTCACCAGCGTTTCACTGAGAAGTAGCTCCTATAATGAGCTCAGCAGCTGTTTGCTAATCGCTGCTGGCTAGTCTGAAGGAGCTAAGTCCGGGAGGAGCAGCGTCTCGAAGGTGGAGCTAGGTCCACCCAGGCGTTTTGCAGCTGAATGGTTGCCATGGAGATTAAAGGATTTCTCAAACATGCATAAAAAATGAAAGCAACACTCCTGGTTTGTTTTTGATTGATGTAAAGTTGATTTTACATAATGCTGCCCCTTTAAAACAAGCTCCTATATTTTGTTCAAACCTCACTTGTAAGTTAGTTTTTTCTTATTTCAAGTAAACGAACATATTTGAACTTGAAACCAGATGAAAATACTTTGTAATATTTTGTGTTTTTGCAGTTAACATTCTCAAACAGACGTGTTTCTTTCTGGATTTTTCTTCCCAAGCTGGAGAGAAATCTGATAAGAAATTCTGCTTATAAACTTTGAGAAATATCTGAGTGGGGACCAGCGGTTATTATCCAGCAGGTCTGACAAACATGGCCACTGGTAAAAGGCTCTGCTTCTGACTGTAAACAATGGCTCTAATTTACTATAATGGCTGTGTAGGTCTAAAGCTCTGGGAGATGCAATGGCCAGTCTCAGTAGCTTAATTATCTTTCTAATTTGTATTAGCACTTGCTATCCTCTCAGGGATAATTATGTATCTTGTGTGTGAGCGAGCTTAATGAGGTTAACTCGAGTCTCTTACTTGGAATAGGAGTTCAGTCGCCTCAACGACGGAGAAAAGCTGCTGATTGCTGTGTTTTTCTCCCAACTAGATGATGACCATTAAGTCGTTTAAATCCCGCCGGAGCGCAGGGGTCCACAGAAAGTGACTCCCTGTGGTGGCGACGCTGCATGTCAGCGTGGCGCTCCAGACGCATTATGTGGCCCTGCAGAGGATAGCGAGGGGAACTGGAACAGCACAAACTCTTGGAAACAGAGTGACCTTTTTCAAATTACACAAAATTGGTGTCAAACATTTGTGTGGCAAAAATTTTCATTTGTGCCTTTATAATTTATAAGATTTTAAAAAATTAAAATAGTTTCCAGGTCACCAGAGAACAAGCTGCCCCTTCCCTTACTAAAAAACAAAACTGATAGAAAGTAATTGTGCTACGTTTGTGTCACTAAAATGTTAGTAGCACAGTTGATTGACTCTGGGCTACGATATTTAGCATTCAATAAATATTTATCAAATATGACTTAAAACAAATTTGATTTCGTAATTTTGAAATTGGGCCTCTGTCTCTTTAAGTAGTAATCTCAGCATGGCTCCTCTATTAACCCTTTAACGTTTTTACCAGCGTTGCCCTGAGAAGCAGCTCCTATAATGAGCTCAGCAGTTCCTCCAGGTTTGCTAATTGCTGCTGGCTAGTCTGAAGGAGCTGAGTGGGTGAGTCAGCGAAGCTTGAAAGCTGCAGCTCTGAGCAAGTTCATCTAACAAAATAACTGAAAACATTTTCATTTAGTGAGATAAATAAAAACAGCAATTAATACCACAACTAACTGGAACTACATTGTATGTTTATGAAACTAACTAAAACATACTGAAATTATAGATACAATAATTATCTATAAATTATAGTATTAATTACCTTATTGACGTTTACATAATCACAATACTTACATTTTTTTAATTCTGCACCTAAAATTTAACCAAAAGTATAAAAAGAAACTAAAGCTACTACTATAACTAATAACTAAACTAGAACTGAACAATATTTAATAATAACTAGCAAACATAAAAAACTAATACAAACTAACTGAATTAGACAAAGAAAAAGTCACAACAAAATAAAACTAAACTATAGTTCTGACCCTGCTCTGAGGAGGAGCTACGTCTTGAGGGCGGGGCTAAGTCCACCCAGGCTTAGCCCCGCCCTGACTGGTTGCCATGGAGCTGACTGGTTGCCATGGAGATTAAAGAATCTCTCAAACATGCATGAAAGAATCAAAGCAACACTACAGGTATGTTTTTGGTGTGGGAATGACATTATAACATGATGTGAGGCTCAGTTTTTCCATGACACCGCCCCTTTAACCTCGCCTGTAAACACCCGGCTTTCCCTTTAAGCAGCCGACAGACTCTAATGGCTAAACCTCGACTGCTGATAAGAATCAAAGAACGTCCGTATCAGATTGGTGTAACCTCGCTATCGTTCCCTCTGCTGCCTCGCAGGCCTCTGTTCGGAGACGTTTTCAGGAAATCAAGTCGCCGTGCGCTGAACTGAATCGTGTTTAGCAGGTATTGATAAAAGCTGATAAGAGTTTGCTTCCTGATATCATCTGAATTCCTTGAGTCCTGTGATCGTACACAGTTTCCCCTCTCAGGTCATATGTGATATATTGTTCAGTCTCAGCACAAAAGGCTGTTTTTTTCCCCGCAGTGTAATCCACAGCTGAATAGCTCTCATTTATTTGCTGCTCTCCTCCCATCTTCTGCTTGCTCAATACCCAGCGCTGTTTTTTAACTGCAGGTTAGGGAAGGAAACCATCTTATCTGCAAAGAGGCGGATTTATTAGTGTGAAAAAGATAATTGCTATTCATAGGCCACTGGGGGCTGATTTACAACCGCTAATATTTAGGATTCCAAGAGCCGTTTTTCAGCTTTTTTTTCCCTCCTCGTCTTTATCTGCAGCCCTGCCTGCAGCGCGGAGGAGAGCGAGGTCACGCTGGACGATGAGGGATGGGCAGGGCGAAGCCTCCACTCCGAGCCATTTGGCTGAAGACGGATGTGTGAGGAAGTCCGTGCAGGTCCGCCTGGAGGGGGCAAACACCTGTTCTCCTCTACCTGTGAGGAGGCTGAGGAGCCGTCAGTGTGTCAAACTCACTTTCCTTTTGGGCCATATCAAAAATCTGAACGTTCTCAAAGGGCTGGTTGTGCCAGAATGTCTTGATAAAACCCATTAAACAGTTAAAATATCAATAAATAGATGTGCTTGCGATCAATTTAGACATTTGTGAGGAATTTTCATGATATTTGCACTGTTTGATGTTGAATGTGACTTTTTGTTACTTGCCATGTTAAGTAAAGCTGAGGTGATTTAAACTCAACATTTTGACCAATTCAGAGAAAAATTTGCAGAACAAAATGTGGAGATTTGTTGATTCCGTGTGAATTTTGCAGATTTGTGTAAAACTGATGTAATTCGGAGTCTAGAGGGCCACATAAAAACCTACAGCGGACCAGATTTGGCCCCCAAGCCTTGAGTTTGGCACATGCTCTAAATGCTTTTTGTCTGTGAGGGGAATCCACAAGAAAACTGAGAAACCGGTGATAAAAGTGGGAGAGATGTTGCTTTAAATCTGGATACCCGTCTCCTTCCTGGATTCTAAATCTGACCTTTTGCTGACCTCTGTGTTTGTTTATCATATTACCTGAAAACAGGTAGCATTTTTTTCCCAAAGATTGGAAATAGTTGGTTTAAGGCGAAACAGGAAATGAAGACTTGTGGGTCTGTCTGTCGGCGCTGATCCTGCAGGTGACCGCGAGGCTTCATCAGCAGCACTCACAGCGAGGTCACGGGTTCAAATCCCAGGTGTTGTGCCTCACAGCAGGACACATCCAGGTCCCACCTGCAAACAGGACAATAAAACACAACATGACAGAGGATACAACACATTTTCTCAGGTTAAACACGTCAAACCACACCCAGCTTAAAAACTACAGCTTTACATGTAGTTTAGTTTAAGTGACATTAACATACTGAAAAAAGGCGACCCGAGTACCAACTGATCAGAACATCAGACAGACCAAAAAATAAGATTATGTGGACATTTTGGTACTTCCAAGATCAAAATAACAATAATTCATACAAATACAAAATATGAAAATAAATAAATTTTTTCCAAATCAGTTGCTTTCAATAAAAAACTTATGAAACTTTAACAGAAACTGCAGGTCTGAGTCTGGTGAGGTTTTGGTTTAACATGTTTGTTTTTCATTCAATAGGTAGAAAATCCAGACATTTTACTGAAAAGTAGTGAAACTTTATAATAAAATTACTGAAGTTATTAAAGTAAAAAGTACAGCGCAGTAAAAATACTCCTAAACGTAAAGTTTGTGTCATAACTAAATTGATGGTTTCTTATATAAACTGTGAGAATTTTTACTTTTAGCTTTAAGAAAATTCAAATCTGTTTTGCTAAAGTTGGAATGAATACAGAAACTTATTAGTTTTATTTTGGATCATTTGTTGAACGTTGGTTTAGTTTTCCTGATGCTTTCTGCAAAATATTTTTTTCAGTAACAGTTCCTTCCTTCCTTCCTTCCTTCCTTCCTTCCTTCCTTCCTTCCTTCCTTCCTTCCTTCCTTCCTTCCTTCCTTCCTTCCTTCCTTCCTTCTTTCCTTCCTTCCTTCCTTCCTTCCTTCCTTCCTTCCTATCTTTCTTTTATCCTTCCTTCCTTCCTTCCTTCCTTCCTTCCTTCCTTCCTTACTATCTTTCTTTTATCCTTCCATCCTTCCTTCCTTCCTTCCTTCCTTCCTTCCTTCCTTCCTTCCTTCCTTCCTTCCTTCCTTCCTTTTATCCTTCCTTCCTTCCTTCCTTCCTTCCTTCCTTCCTTTTATCCTTCATTCATTCATTCATTCATTCATTCATTCCCTTCCTTCCTTCCTTCCTTCCTTCCTTCCTTCCTTCCTTCCTTCCTTCCTTCCTTCCTTCCTTCCTTCCTTCCTTCCTTCCTTCCTTCCTTCCTTCCTTCCTTCCTTCCTTCCTATCTTTCTTTTATCCTTCCTTCCTTCTTTGCTTCCTTCCTTCCTTCATTCATTCATTCATTCATTCATTCATTCATTCATTCATTCATTCATTCTTTCCTTCCTTTGAAAAAACAATCTTTTTCCATCTTGGGGGATTTATTGTTCCCTAAATCTGGTCTCTGGTTCTGACTTGAGGTTCCTAAATTGCTTGATTTCTTGACTCAATTATTTTTATAAGAACATTTTCTAAGCCACGAATCAACAAGACTGAATAATAAATGGGTCATATGTTCTTTTAATGAAGCAAAACCAAAAGTACAATCTAAATTTCCTTTGCGTTTCCCATCTTTTTTGCTATATTCTTTCATTTAACTGTTTTTTGTACTTTAATGAGTGTGACGTTTATTTTTCTAAATCAAGAAGCAATCAGGTAAGAACTGCTCTTTTCCAAAACATTAGAAATAAAATTTACTGCTTCATCAACCTTTATTTCTACAAACAGAAGTAAAATAAACTATGTTGTATTTATTTATGAACAGATAATACACAGAAACACTATACACTGCAAAAACAGAAAAAAGTATTTCTTTCTAGTTTCTAATGAAAATATCTTAGTATACTTGAAATAAGACAAAACTAACATATAAATAACTTTTCAGCAAGATTTAGGAGCGTGTTTTAAGTCAATAATTTCTTTATATTAATAAAAAAAACTTGTTTCATTGGCAGATTATTTCACTTATAACATTTTCCCCATGTTGTAAGTGAAATAATCTGCCTCTTTTTCATCAACATAAAGGAATTATTGATTTGAAACATTCTCCTTTCTGAAAAGTTACTTGTGAGTTTTGTCTTATTTCCAGTGAACTAAAAGATATTTGCACTAGAAACTAGACAGAGATGGTTGGTAAGATTTTGTGTTTTTGCAGTGTATCTTTGATCTTCAGGCTCCCTTTTACTTTTACACATTTAATAGTGGATTATTATCAGATTTAATTTTCAAATGAAAACACCTTGTTGGTGAAATAAAGAGTGATTTAAAAGCAGGAATGTGTGCAGCTAATAAGGCTTAAGACACATGCTACTTTCCTTTTTTTCTCCACCTTCGCTGATTTAATTTCTCCTCCTTATGAGCTGTCACTTTGTCTGGAAATGTATTCATCCTGCACATGCGACTCCTAATAATGCTAATCTTTTTTTTCCTCTTTACCAGAGCTCAAATCTCATGGAGGGATAATCTCAGATAAATATAGTTAATTGAGGCCAGGTGAACTTTCTTTATCTGCCACACAGTCAACCAATCTGAAATAAATGTGATAATTAGAACGGAGATGTCTTCAGCGAGCGCGGCGCGCGGTCCGGTCCCGCAGCCATTTGCTTCAGATTGCATCTAAATTTCATAACGCATCAGAAATCTGTGCTGAATTAGTCATGTTGAAGATGCAGCCATGTTTCCTGTTAAGATGTATAAACATAATCTGAAAGAGACGAGCGAGATGGACATCTTAAACGGTTTTAACGTCGACCGCCATGTGTTTCTGATCTTTGACGACGCTGCAAATGTTCTGCATGAATTTTTCAGGGAAAGAAAGAGCATTAAACAAGATGTACTGTCCTGGCTGGAGAGTCTGTACGCCTGTTTATTTAGATCTACATGTGTGGGAATGCGTTTATGTGCAGATGTGAATAAAACTGCGCGCAAGTATGTCTGGAATGTCAAAATGGAGGAGAAATAGTTTCAATTTGAAAATAAGGACGAAAGGGGGAGCTTTAAAACTCATGGTTCTTCTTATTTTTTAATTTTCTTTGATAGTACAGCCAGTTTTCTCTTACAAAATATATTTCTGATGCAGCTGTTGGTATGGAAATTGACACCGGATGTCAGTAAAACTAAATTAGTCCATAAATTTATTGTTAAAATGAGATTACATCAAGAAGTGTTGAATGCATGAGGTGCAAAACGCTTACATTTCCCTATCACTAATGATAAATATCATTTGTTTTATTCTAATCAATTATCTATATTGGGTCTCTGCTTTTTTGCAGATGATGTGGTTCTATTGGCTTTATTAGATCTCCAGTTTTTCTAGAACCAAAGAGCAATTAGAATAGCAAATATAATAATAGCTTTAAAGAAACCAATAAATAACGAACATCAACTCTGTGATCTAAACTCACAGTAAAAGACTCCACCGCTGAAGGAAAAACAATGTTAAAGCTCATTTAAAAGTTGTTGCAGCATTTCTAAACAGTGGGAGGAAAAAGTTTGGTTAGATGAGACCAAATGTTAACTTTCTGGACGAGTTTCCTCCGTTTATGAAGGAGAAATGGGTCAAAACCGACTAACAGTGAAGGTAAGAGGCAGAAGCCGCTGGGTGTGTCTGTCTTCAGCACATAACACTAGAACCAGAAGATAGGAGGAATATATGAATACGCATTGGCAGATTATTTCATTCATAACATGGAAACATGTCTCGTTTGTAGTAAAGTTTTCTGCCAGAGGAACTAGAACTTGGTTGCTAGGTGACGGGCTGAGCTTGCCTACCGTTGCTAGGTAACGGTTGTGAAATAACTGAAATAATCTGTTAGTGGAACAAGAGCGTTTTCATCAATATTAAGAAATTACCTACTGAAAACAAGCTGCTATGTCTTGTTGAAAAGTTACCTGAAAGTTTTGTCTTATTTAAAGTGAACTGAGATATTTGCACTAGAACCTAAACCATAAATACTGGGTAGATTTTGTGTTTTTGCAGGGATATAAATGCCCAAAACAGTTTTTCAGAAAATGATGGAAGACGGTTTAGCCTTCTTCATGTTATCGGTTCTGCTTTCTGGCTAGCTGAGCCCAAAACCTGAGATCAATTACAGTTAATTCATGATTTAGCAGGAGAGTTTTATCACTTAGCAAACATTTTGTATCAATTCTAACCGGCAAATGGAAAAGCTGCTATTATTAGGTTAAACCTACTTTATTCATATTTGTGCTGATATTTCTTAGACTTTTTACTGTTTTATCAATGCTGTGTGATTGCTTCTGTGTTTAACGTTTCCCACCTCCTGCAAGGAAAGTTTCCCTAAGAGGACAATAATAAAGTTTCTATTAGAAATTTGTTCAAAATGTTCAGTATTTTGCTCAAAACAACACAAATTTTCAATTGCTTTGTTTCCATTAAAGATAAATTAAATTAAAGTCACACCTGGATAAGTCATTAAAAACACGCTGCCCCATCATCCTGCATCTACTTCCTGTTTTCTTCTTCTTCGTGGTTTGCGCCAGCGGCAACATCCGGGTGTTGATCTTGTGAAAACAACGTTTCCATTGCAGTGTTTGGACATAAACCAATATAGATACTACCCCCAAAAAATCACACACCTCATGACAGTAAAAATACTGGCTTGTTTCCATTAAGCTAATTTATTTTTGTCAAATTGTGCATTCATAGTCAGTGGTGGATGCAGCTGGTGATACTGATGTTAAAATGTGTTTAATCTTCCAGAAAAACTGTAAGGATTGGTGGATATTTTTTCAGACAAAGTCTTCAATCAAAATAGATTCAACTTAAGCAAAGAGTGACAAAAGCAGCCCAGTTTTACTGCCTTTCCTGTCCTTGTGAGGTATGAAACTCTCCTTAGCTCCGCTGAGCCTGACCACCATTAACACCCCTGAGAAACCTCGTCCTAATTACTCAGTCAGCCTGACAGAATCTCCTTAATTACAAACTTCATTAGCCTGAAGGACTTTGTTTTCCTCCAAAAAACGGAGCGAACCAAGGACAGCTCAGGCCAAGGTGCACAGGAGGCGAGGTGTGTGTGTGTGTGTGTGTGTGGGGGTGTGTGTGTGTGTGTGTGTGTGTGTGTGCTTTAGAACCGTACTACTTCTTTTTTTTAAAGGAGATGTTAAGACCTTCGTCAGAGATCTAATTAGATTCATGGTGAGAATCAGACACCTTTTAACTAGCCTCTGGAGTCGCTCTAAAAGGACAGCGAGATCCAGGAAAGAGAGGCAGAGAATTAAATTGACCTGCTGCTGCCTTTCATGTGTGAAGGCTGCGATTCGCCGTGTCTTCACCTCCAAATACAAAACAACCCACAGCACTTCTGCCACCATTATACCTCGCTTATAAACACACAGGACAGCCGGCGGACGCCGCGGCGGCTGCGGCTTCAGCCTGAGCGGTAATTTGGCGGGAGAAGACACACATTACCTCGTTTATGTTTCCCACCCTGTTTTATTGGGGCTGCTGCTCCAGATTATTCATTTGAGGAGGTGTGTGGACCATCGCACATCGCGCTCGGCTTCAAAGCCGACTGCCACTCACTTTCTGCGGGTTTGCATGCATTTAGGGTTCATATGTTCACACTGCATGCAATTATATGCTGGACTGGTGAGAGTTAGCACCAGTTAGAGCCAGGTGAAGCGCGGAGCTTTAATGCATAATGGAGTGCTGCACAAATGTCCATGTTGGAGAGGTTTTAACCATCTCCTGGTCAGACTTCAAAGCTTAAATCGCTCCAGATGCAGCACTCACTGCAAACCGCCGGTAAAGATGTGTAAAATAAATTCACCTTTTATTGCCAGCTAGGTTTTCTGATTAGAAGGCGAGGGAAGGTTTATATTAGTCAATTTCCAACAGTAGCGTCCTAAATATTTCACATTTACACTCAATTAATTGAAAATGCATGAATGTTTGGTTGTGGGAATATTTTGGTATTTTTGGTGCCGTCTACAACTGCTGGTGTCTCTTCTGAAGTTAAATGAAAAGCCTAAAATTAATGCATATTTGGTTCCAGCTGTATGAGCTCACACCAAGAAATCTAGAGAAATCCAACTTGATTCTGTGGAAAAATAAAATCAATTTTGAGAAATAATTGTTAAAAATAATGATAATTGATAGTACCATGAGTATTGCAACTTTAAAAATTTAATTTTAAAAAAACTAAATTTCTTCTGTCCTTCCTTTTCTTTTTACGCTAATTAGGAGAATTTGCATTTTTTGTAGCTTTTTTGTTTTGTTTTTTAATCATATTGACTTAGAAGTGAGTTGTTTTATAATTTAAGATTTTCTTTTCTTTCTTTGACATGAGTAATTGTATTTATTTTAATTGTGATATGAATAAAAATGTGTTAAAGATCTTTCTTTATCAGAACCTTAAAGAAGGTTTATGTTGTAATCCATTAGATTCTTGTTTTCCTCGGGTTATAAACAGGAAATGAAAACAGGCTTAAAAACAGGAAACACATGAGAACATGCTGTTAAAGTCCAATTTATGTAAAAAGTTTAAATTAAATGGAACTCGGATGAAGATCCGACACATGAAGCGTTTACTTTCTCATCTTAAACATCATAAAACTAATTTTTTGGCCCAAATTAAATCGTTTCAAAAAACAACTTCCTGTATCCACCTTCTCCATTTCCTGCTGCTGGTGGTGCAATGCATTGTGGGATGCATCACTACAGCCTCTATAAAATAAAGATGATGTTCTGTCCTCCCATCACATTAACAGCAGCTGTGTTTTGGTCAGACTGAGCCGATCGCTGATGGACGCCGTGTGAGTTTGGAGTAAAACAGAAAAGCACCTCATCATCACTGCTAAGCATGGCAGAGGATCCGTGATGCTGTGGGAATGTTGATCATCCATTAAATATTTGGAATTCTGGGTAATTTTTCTACAAAATGTTTCAATCTGGTGGAAAACTGAAAAAAACTGACATTTATTTGGGACTTTCAGTGGTAAAATGACTAAATCGACTCAGAAATATTCCATCAGATAAATAAATTATGTGGCATCCTTCGACTCGTCAACAGCAGGGGTGTTCAACGTGCAGCTTGGGGGCCATTTCTGCCCCTCCAAGTGATTTTGAGCAATCCTCAACCAAAATACAAAACTGGCACAAACTTGTTTTCCAGCTCCAGGTTTAACGGCGTTGATGAAGTTAAACAAATGTTACGGTGAAATTTTCAAGAAAGACAAATTAAAGCCTCCAAAACATGGAAGTTACAAAATAAAATACCAAATTAATTCAATTTAGTTAGTAAATATTCATTGACTTTTACAAAAGAACTTTTAGCAAACTACACTAAATAAACCAAAAGAAGAAAAAAACCAAGATGATCAAATTACATTTTTAACATTTCAGCAACAAGGCAGTTCAAACAGCTTTACATCACAAAAATGTCATGTCAAAGATTGAAACATGACATTTTTGCCATAATTACACATCAAAATGTTGGTTTGTGTTTCATTAATTATGGTGGAAAAGCAACTCTAACCAGGTGGGTTTTAGTCTCAGTGTTTCGGCTGTTGTACAGTTTTATGGAAATCCAGAGAAATCATCTAAATGTTTTTTGAACAAGGACTTCTATTATCTGATAATATTATGTGTTAGTTGTGAATTTAAAATGAAACATTTATGAATTTTTTGCAATTTTTAACTTAAAAAATTCCTTAAAAATCTTTAAAAATCTTTTTTTGTCCTAAATCACTTTGAACTTGTCAGTTTTGTCCCTTGAGGTAAAAAGTTTGTCCCCCTCTGGTCTGGAGAGACTCTCTCTGGGAAAACAGATTACTGTCAAATATGGCAGCGCAGCGATTAACAAGATATTTATTTGAAGCTGAAAGCACTTTTTTTAATCGTTTCAGTGTGAGGTCATGCTAGTCCAATAAAAGATTAAATCATTTCGAGGCCTTCTCCTCCTCTTTTTACTAATAACAGTGAATCTCCACCTCACGTCTTTTCGTCCTGCAATGTCTAAGCTTGGAGGTTCAGAGAAAGAACATTATGAGTGACCAATCAGCAGGTGTAATTTGGGTTAGTTTCTCTGTGGAGCTGCTAAGTTGTTCATTTTCCCATAATGAATGTCACAACCTGAATTACCTCCACCAATCATTGACGCGTCAACCAGCTGAACCTCCTGCTCTCTGAGGCGTCAGGACGTTTCCTGCTGCTTCAGACACATGGCCGCTCCGTTTTCAAGACGTCTGATTCAGGAACATCTGTTTGCCGGCGGAAAAAGAGAAAGAAATCTCACATCCTGCATATGAGCTTGGGCTGAGGTTACAGCTTCAAAGCTCACCATGCTAAACCGAGTCTGTAGTCGGCTGTTTGTGCTCAGCGTTCGCTTTAATGCTGCCGACCACAAGCAGGATAGTCGGCCTGCTGGAACAAACCCACAGATTGATCTGTTTTATCGCTGTTTCCTGCAGAAAGTCCAGAGAATGGGTTGATACCCTCCGTCACGCGGCCACAGAGCATCTGGTCGGACACAAACACACAACAGAGCCACACACAATCCCCTCTGAGACTATTGTTTGAAAATTAGTCATGTCACACTCAAGTTGAAGCTCCAGAAGTGAAGAACGGCAGGTTCAATTTGAGCAATTTGACATTTTGAAAATAAATTCATTTAACTGCAATTTCAGAAAAACTTGTTTTGTTGCTAGGACGAGGTGTGTGGATTTTTTGGCAGTATTGAGATTTATTTATTTTGCAAAACTGCAATGGAAACACATTTTTCATGTCACATGATCAACAAAAGGATGTTACTACTGGCGGAAACCATGAAAAAGAAGAAAACAGGAAGTGGTTGGAAGATCATGTTTTTTCACAACTTATCACTTAAAGAAAGTTATTTATGTGATTTTAATTTTGTTTCTTATTTAATGGAAACACCACAATAGTAAAATTGTGTGGGGTTTTTTATTAGCAAAATATTTACAAAGTTTCTAATAGAAACGCAGCTTGTGTCGTGACAGAATAGTTCAGACTGTATTTATTTACCACTTGTCCCTATATTATCAGTCAATTAATCAATCTTATTTGTGTAGCACATTTCAGTAACAAGGCAGTTCAAAGTGCTTTACATCATAAAAGCACAAAATCATAAAAATTGATAAAACCAGTAACAAACGTTACATTTGATGAGCGCCATCATCAAAATCATAAACACATATCGTTTTTGTGTTTTCCAGGCACAGAGTGACATTTAATAGCATAATCAAGTAACTATGTTAATGTCAGTAATTATATATTAACTATGACTTAAAGCAAATTTTACTTCGTGATTTAACGTCTTGGAATTGGGTGTCTGTCTCTTTAAAAACTACAGAAACTCCGCCTTCAGGAAGTCATCACAACATCGCTCCTCTATTAACCCTTTAACTTTTTTAGCGAACAGCTCAAAATGGTTGCCATGGAGATTAAAGGATTTCTCAAACATGAAAGAATCAAGTCAGGATGAAAGACAACATTAAAACATGATGTAAACTCAAAAAAGTCGATTTTACACATTTTAAAAACATTTATAATTTATTTAATAATTCTTCAGTTTAAACATTGCTGTTGTAACTTTCCTTCACTCGCCGGTTTGTTTGTGGAAGCATTAGGTTGCAGTTTACATCCATTGTTGTTGTTTTTTAACGCTAATTTGAATGTTTCTTTGGTTTAATGTGTTCATTTTTAGTAAATTACTTATGTTTGTTTCTTTTATGCTCACCGTTGTTCGTCTTTTTTGACGCTACAGCCTGAACGTGTTTAATAGGAGCGGCCGGTCCGGCACTTCCTGTTTTGGTTATGATGTCACTGATTGCGTCACCGGATAAAACAAAATGGAGGTTTTTCGTTTTTATATTGTATTATTTATTTTCTTTAAAGTTACCTTGTATTAAATGTTTTATTTTACGGACCATTTAATTGCGTAGATGAGTTTATGAACTAGATTAATAATTTTTCCTGCTTCTTTGTTTAGATTTTGTTGTTACCTGTTTTCAAACAGGCTAATGAAGCACAGGTGTGTCTCCAATTCTGCTTAAAACCTGTAAGATTTTTGTCTAAAGGCAGGTCAAGATGTCAGAAAATAAAATTCACCAGGAAGAAACTTGAACTTTCTCCCCACAACTCTCAAAAACAAAACAAAAAAAGATAAAATTTTCTTGTTGCAACTTTGGGTTCAGTGTTTCAGTCGGGTTTTTAGAAGTACGTTGAAAGGTCAGAGTGAACATAAATAAATAAAAACAGATTTTCAAAACGTAATCAATTGGCACAGAACACATTTAAACATCTGGTGTGTTATTTTGTTCTTGCAAAATTACGTCCACTTTAATTTATAAGGTGAAGTTAAAAAGAAGTTTCCCTGAAGTCAGTGAATGTTTTTAGTTTATTCTGTTTTGTGATGCATTCAAGGAGTAATTGTTGTTGTTTTCTTTTATTGGTGCCACCTCAAAAAATCCATCGATGATGAATGCAACTAAAACTTTTTTGTTTTAGATTTTATTGCTCTGGCTGCTTGGGTTTGAAGTTTGTCCATGGAGTTCCTGTGTCCCCTCTGGATACTCCAGCTTCCCCCCTCAGTCCAAAAACAAAAAACAGTGGTAGGTTAATTTTTCTCTCTAAATTCCCCTTTGGTGTGAATGTGTGCACATTGCTGTTTGTTCTGTGTTTCTGTGCTGAACTGAAAAAACTCCTCAAAATGGGTAGGACAACAGAGCATAAGTTAATAAGATAAATGTTGATCATCAAAGATTAGTTAATGGCTTCCAGCCTAAAACTCCACATATCAATGGTCAGAACAATAATTAAAAAGGTTAAATCGACTTTAACTGAGACTAACAAGGCTGAAAATGAATGCAGACGATCAACCACAGAGAGAAGGGGTAGAGAACGGCAGACTCCTTGGCATCCATTAGATGACTCGCCAACTTGCTGTCCAGATACACCAGGAAAAGAATTTCACTGTCCTACAATCACAAACAAAAACATGTGGAGTTCAGTAAACCTGGACTTTACCTGCGGTTAGATGAGACTAAGGGAGTTTTATACCAAGAACTGCTGAAGGAAACAACATGAAAACGTCTGAAGACACTGAATGTAACTTCCTTTTTCACAAAATGTTTAAAATGAAGTGGTGTCAGATTTTAGCGGTTGCAGGATTCTTCTTTTGTTTTTGGTAAATGACCACGAACCTTTTCTCCCGCTAGTTCTAGGCTCACATGTTTGTTATAGTTTGTTGTTTTTACCTAGAATGTCCTGCTCTATAGTTCACTTCCTGCTTTTGGAGAAGTTTCCAGTCCACTTTATGTTCACATAACCATTTGAATGGCACCAGAGTTCACTTTAACTGAACTGAGACCGAGGTTTGTAGGTGGACCAGAAAATCTGTGAAAAGTTACATTTCCTCCACCTCCTCCCTGCGATACCACAGCCGTCTGAAGAAATGCTCCACTCCCGACCAAAAACAACCAATCAGAAACAGGAGGCGGGTCTTACAGCTGTCAATCATCCTCATGTTCTCGCTGCTAAATGTGCTAATGAGACAACTTACTGCTACAGACAAACCGTTTATCTTCTGATATCGGTGATTATGTTAACTTTATCATTCAGAACAGGCTATGCTAGCTGCAGCATAGCAGAGAGCAAGGTGGGAACAGCGCCACATGAGACTGTAATTGACAGCGCTAAGACCCGCCTCCTGGCTCTGATTGGTTGTTTCTAGTTAGCACAGTGAGAAGGCAGAGGAGCTAACGCTTTTGGTAGCACTTTATTTGAAGGGGTGTGAAAAGATTGACATGACACTGACATAAACATGACATGAACATGAAGAAGACTTAATTTCTTTAAAACTGTTGCCATTCAGTAAATAATGAGACTTTTAATGCAAAGTTGAACCTTTAATGGGCTTTTAATGCAACTTTTAGTGCAACTTTGCATAAAAATGTTATTATTTACATAATGACATCAAATATTCATGAAGACTCCTTTGTGTTCATGTTATGTCATGTTTATGGTCGTGTCATGTTGGTCTTATGCACACCTCTTCAAATTGTTAGTAATTTTTTCACACATTTTTTCTCATACCACGCAACATAGTGACACTTTCAACAAATATGCAAAACATATTTTACATATGAAATGCTTTAGGAACTTGCAGGAACAGTTATTTATTACATTTTTAACAGTTTGTGAATGGTTTTATCCATGTATTCTGACATTTCAGATTATTTGTCCCAAAATGAAAATAAGTTTGACTTATTTCAGATGCTTTTATGTAGTTTATTTTTATTTATTTTTGGTAACACACAAAAGTGTCATCCACACCAGAGAAATCAGCCATAACTGTCATGAGTTGAGGTGGAGGTGGTGAGAGTGAACGCAGGCAGGACCCAGATTGAGAGGTGGTGATGATGATGATGATGATGATGATGATGATTGGTTTAATTAACAGTAGCACAAACAGTCCAGTTCAGGCGGCACGGCAGAGAAATAAGCAACAGCTTGATACCAACTGAAACCAATAAGACTGACATACAAGAGCTAACGCCATCACAGGACTATACAGTTCAACTGTGACGACTAAGACAATTACTGACAACAAGTCTGACTTTAGACGAGGACCTGACAAGAGACAAAGACAACAGGTGGACTTAAATACGCAGGGAGGGAAATCAGGGAATGAGACCCACCTGGGAAGCAATCAACAGGAAAGACAGGACAGGGACAGGGCTAAACACAGAAAACCTCAAAAATAACTACACAGAAAACACAGAACACAACAGTAAGGGATCTGGTTCCTTTTATGCAAATTCATAGAAATCTACACTGGAGTTTTAATTTGCTCAACAGTGAAATCAGAGAGTGAGAAGTTAAATTTTTATTTTTTAGAATGCAGCACTGTAGTTTTAAAACGTTAATCTGACTCCATGATTGAAATCAGTTCACGAAACTCCAACATTTTGTTATTATTTGTTATCCAGTGTCCAGTTGGTCGACCTCCAACATGCCGACGCTCGGCCAGAGGAAACCCGATCTTGAGTGTCTGTGGGGGTCAGACTTTGCTGCCTTGCAGCTGCCAAGAGGGGGAGACACAGTGAGGCTCAGAGCAGAGGAGCAGGTGCCCATCGTTTCACCTGTCTGCTCAACAAAACCTCCACATGTTTACGTCACATCCAGCTCTGCTTTTAGCCACAAAGACATGAAGATCAGAGAACCAGGGAGAAGCAGCTCATGGACTCTTCTGACGCTGTCCTGCGCTGATGACGACGAGGATGAGCAGCGAGGGGACCCAAAGGTCAAGAGACGCAAAAAATACTTCAGCCGACATGTGTTATATATTTAGCGAGGCCATTGTTTGTTTTATTTAGAGAGCGAATTGAGGATTTTCCAAACTGCAGAGCCCCTGAGGTATTTTATCAGGTGTACAGTCCGCCATGTGTTACACATTAGAGAGCAGAGGGGGGAATGCTGGTTGCAGATCCAACCTATGAAATGTTTGAAGGTTTGAGCTTCACAGGAGGAGCTGGTTGGCTCGCCTGGACAATTACTCTCTTCAGAGCTGGAATATACTGGTGGGGAAACACTTATATGCAAATGAGGCTGCAGCAAATTACAGGCCAAATTGCCCCGGTATCATTAAAGAAAATAAACACAAGGCAGGAATATTAATGCGGTGAGAGGAGATGTTTGCAGAAGGAAAGCAGCTAATGAGGACCTGAAGCTGTCTGGACAGTGTGGTCAGTGCAGGGAGCAGGTCCAGTTCAGGCCCAGTTCAGCCACATACTATATGTGTCTGTAAGCAGTGAAGCTCCTAAACCTGCAGAGCAAAAGTCTGCACGGCTGTGAAACAGTTAGCACACTGTAAAAACTCATTTCAGTCACTTTTAAAGTATAGATATAATTTCAGCTCATCAAGGTTTGTTGTTCTAACTTTAAAACTAACTAAGTAAATATTTTACCATCTTACATCAAATTTTAGACAAGTATGTTTTATTTTGTAAATTTAAAGGTAACCTACTATGCTTCGTTGAACAAATTAGGTTCTGTCTATTGGTTATACAAAACATCACACTTTTTTGCACAAAATCATTTTTAGATAAGATTTTAATCTGCTATGGGTTGTTTTAGGGCCTCTTGTTGCTTTAAATCCAAATAAGCTGCTATATAAACTTAACATTTACACCCACACCTGAAAATGGCTGCAAACAGATGAGCAATTATGCAACCGTTCATCTTTGACAAGCATTAGTAGGACCTCCTGTACAACCAACAAGAGGACTTGAAGCTGTCTGGACAGTGTGGTCCAGAGAGCTTCAGTGGTTTCTGGATGGTAAGTCAACAACACAGCGCTTGTGGTTTCCAGCAGCCATTGCACAGCGGTAAAACCAGCTGACCAAACATGCTGGTACTCAGATTGGGTTCCTAGGTAATGGACTGGGCTTCAACTAGGGTTGCTAAGTAACACCACAGTGCCCATCAAATGTGACTTAACAATCGGAAAGTTTTTGAAATAACTAATTTTCCAGACACCAAAAACATTTAACTCATTGCTAAAAAACAGCTGGGTTATTTATAAAAGCAACAGAGACACAAATGAAAGTACAAAAACATACATAGGTTCCCTTTTAAACAAACTAAGTAAATATTTTACGATGTTACATCAAATTTTAGTGAAGTATATTTAATTTTGTAAATTTAATCTTTGGTAATAGTTATATTTTTATGTTAACTATTTAATTTTGGTGACATCTGTGGAATCGCCCCAGTTTAAAATGATCCTGGAGGGCTCAGCTGTTTGGGGTCTCTGAAGAACACGGCTACGTTCACAATACAAAGTTTGACGCTCAATTCCATTTTTTTTTTTTTTTTGTTGCTAAAATGAAAACATTTTTATTCATGCTACTAATTAAATGCAACTGCAGTCAGACTTCTGTGAGAACGGTTTACAGCCCAAGAAAGACCTGCATTCACAGAAGAAGACTGAAGCCCTCACACAGCAGCGATCTGTTTATGGGAGTAATAATAGACGCCGCCATCTTTGGATGGATTTTAAAGTCATTTAGCGGTGGGAGTCAACTGACAAGATCATAAGATGAAGGAAGCTAGTAAAGAGAAAACACAACTAATAGCAACAGCATGTTGTGGAGCATCAGCTGCAACTTCTGCTGTGAATCTGTTTGGATGTGGAGTCAGAACCAAGAGTGGTGTGGTTCTTAGTGACACAGACTCTTTTATAAGTTCATAATTATCATTTTTAGTCATTGTTTACATGCAGATTTACAGCGTCTGGCTTTTTCTGCTGCAGAATTATGGCACGTAATAACTCTGCACCATGATGCGGCATGGCTGTTCAGTCTGCAAAAGCTCTGAAAATAATCCCACACATATTTGATTTAGTTCCACATATGGACGTGGCACAAACCGGGTTTTTTGACGGTGAAAAGACTGAAATTGGGTCGTTCAGGCTGCCATGAAAAGCAGGTAAATGGGTCGCATGTGCCTGCTGTGTGAAGTTTAGTTTTCAGTACAACAGTTACACAAGTCTGGTGTGAAAACAATAAACTCTCTACATATATGAACCAACTTCCAGAAAAGTGCAAAACAGGAGAAACGCTGATCTCCTTTGAACCCAGGCTAAATCCCCATGTTTAACATTACCTTTGATTTATAATAACTGGAGCATTGATCAATATATTTGATGCATATTTGACAAAATGTAATGTTTACTGCTCGTTTCATAATTGGTTATTGTGCTGGGTTTTCATCTTGAACTGCCTTGTTAAATTAATAAACTTAATTAGACTTAAACAGAGCTGAAGAGTTAATTTTGTGACCTGCGTGGGTTAATTTTATTGTTTAGACTTGAAAAAAGCTAAAATTTCATCACAAATTCAGTTTGTAGCAGTTTTTCTGTTGTTTTGTGGAATAATTCCCTCAACAGAATGAGACTAAAAGTCTTAATAAGTTGGAAATATCTTCATCTTCTTCAAAAATTAACATTACTAGAAAAAAGGTATATGTTTCTTTTCATTTTAAACCCTAAAGACAGAATTAAAATTGTGCTTCTTTAAAAATGTCCTAGAATGAGTATTTTAAACGTCGTGTAACATTAGCAGCCCTGGCTGAGTTTTATTTAGCTGCACTGAGGGTAAAAATGTCTCTCTGGGTCGTGCAGGATGCAGACGGCCGGTATACTCTGACGTCTGCCTGCTTGGTGTTTTTATTTTGCAGTTGGTGCAGATGATGACCCTGGTTTGGTTGAATATCAAAGCTGTCCCGTCCTGGTCGTCTGTTTCTCCATAAATTACCCAGAAACCTGTGCAGTGGTCTCTTAAAAACACCACAGAGGGATTTCCTGCAGCCGAAAAGCAAAAACACAGAAAAGAGACGAACTTTGAGCACAGCAGACATTCTCACCAATACCGTGACGTCTTCACGTGAAATATTAAAACGAATTACAATTTTAATTGATTTATAGCAAACTCAGAGGAAATCGTCCGAGCTGTGGTTTGACCAACACTTTAGATTAGATTTAAAACTTTAACTATTAAACTAGTTTATCTGAAATTGTAAATTACGAATGTAGATTAATGAAAAATACTTTTAAATATATTAAATAGATTTTGTGCTGGAATCTGATTAGAAAATATAAAGTTAGAAGAAATGCTAGATGTTTTGAAATTTTAATTCTAATATTAATTTATAGAAAAATGTGGTTAAATTCAGCAAATTTTATTCAGTAGTTTTTAAACTCCTTAATATTTTACTAATTGAAACTTACATAATAATAATTTCTACTCAAACATATTGATGAAAATCCATCCACTTATTCCTTATGGTTAATTTCTGTTTTTTCACCGATAGTTTGTGCGCTAAGAATCATGGGTAATTAAAACCGTTTCATCCTTTCTTCCTCTGTCTCCTTTCTTCCTTTCTTTCTTCTGTTTTGTATTTGATCATGTAATTTTTGTTTCCTGGACAGCAGCAGGAAAATTGACAACATTTATTTACAACTTTGACTTCCTGGTTGTAAATGATAGTAAACTAACTGATGGCGCACTGATTGATTTTGGGCTTTAAATACATTTTTAAAATTATCTATGACGTGAACAATGGAGGACCGTCAAGAGTCCCAGAAGAAGAAGAAGAAGAAGAAGAAGAGGGATTGCGTCCTCAACTCCCTGAAAACCTGAAATGTTCCACAAACTGCTTGTTAAAGTTTAAAATCAGAACAGAAAACATAAAGGTCAAGTATTATTTAAATGTGACTATATTGTTCTCAACCCCCTTATGAATGGTGACGCTCCAGTTCAGGGTCATTGAACGCAGCAGGCCGCCGTGCGTACACCTAAACGCCTCATCTTCGCGCATTTAGACAGGGGATGCGGACAAATCCGACATGAAATAAAACTAATCCGCATCTGCGCAGTTGACTTTCTGTCAGGCTGAGTTGATCATAAGTGCTGACTGCAGCCGATGTTAAAGTGGAAGTTGCTGCGTTTGGAAAACATAATCATGAGCGCGCATCGCGCAGCCTCCAGCGCCCCTCCCTGCGTTGTTAATAATAAAGAGAGAAACTGAATCCGAAGCTGCGATGTTTAATTCATTATTATGTAAGCTATTTGGAGAGTGATTGGACGGTAATTGCTCATTAGGCTTGTATATTTGTCGCTGCACCTTATGTCAGGGCCAGAGGAGCTGTGTAGGGAGGATTCTCTCCTTTCATGGATCCATTTCAGAGGCAATTTGTGAAACAGGACAGATCAGGTTAGACCTGACGCGGCTTTGTGATTGTGACAGGCCGGCCTGCAGGTGCCACCCTTCAATTGGATCCCCTAACTGATGGGATCAGTGGAATAAAACGCGAATCCGCTCCACGCATGTTGACTAAAGTTCCTAAAGCCAGCCTTTGAAAAGCCACTTCTCCCATCTTAAAGAGATTTCACCTCGATCAATTATTGACTTCGCGCTCTGATAGGAACCCTGTCTTCCGCACATATTCCTCCCTCGGCTACTATTCACATTAGCGGTGTCAGCGGACGTAATTATACCTACTAATTGCAGATTAGAGGTTTTGGGTCAGCGGGGTCACTCGATAGGGCCCGGCTACTCGTTTCTGGGCCGGATAATCATTTCACGTCGCGGGATAAATGTTTAATGCAGCGGGCCTTGTGGATCCAAAACGTCCAAACTTCAGTTCGGGTGTTTTATTCGGTTTTATGGGCAGTTTAGCTGCTGGCGGCGGGTCACCAAAGGGTTGACCCCCTACAGCCACAGCACGAGCGCGTGGGATGTGACGTGTCCCATCAGGACGCGCGCGCTCTGGTTTGAATTCTGACTCAATGATTTTCATGTCTGAATTTGCTAGAAATGTCTGGATATTACTATTATTTATTTCAAAAATAACCGCTGTTTATCAATAAAACTTATTTTAGATAATGTTTTATTATTTTTATTTTATAAATGTTATTTTTTTGCTTACAAAATGTAAAATAAGAAGAAAATGTTTATAAAACATTAAAGGTTTAGTTTTTCTTTTTATTAGCATTTTGAAGGTAAACCTTCTTGACGCCTTATTTGGAAAAGCACAAAATAATTGTTTTCTGTTTCCCCCATTATTATTTTTTTAAGATGTTTCATAGATTTAAACCAAATAAAGAAGAAAAGCAAATTATTGTGCTCAATTTTTCACTTAATGATCATAACGCGGTTCCTCAATTTTTTTTTTTACATCTGAAATATTAAAAATGTCGAATATAAGATACCATTTTGGTTATTTTTAGAGTTTTTCGTCTGTTTCTGTTGAATTAAGGTTTATTTGGCTTCCTATTTATATTTCTAAATAATTTAAAATATTATATAGAATTTAAAAAGTTGTTTAGAAATTTTGAATTATTTTTTCGAATAAGTTGTTTGGATTTCTTTTTAATTGGGGCACGTTTGTAAAAAATATATTTTTCCAATTTCTCAGAAAAAAGACTATTTAATTGCCTTTTAACGACGTTTTTTTTTTTTTTTAACAAAAAATGCGTCTAAAATTTGCTCTATTTTTTTGTCAACTTCCGCCTAATTAAAAACAATCCAGGTGAGACTCAAACGTGTTTAATCAAATTTTAGCAGCCTCTAATGAGGACTCCGTCCTGTGTGTCCAAACAGGCGCACAAAGGGTGATTTTTGGGGGGGTAAGGAGAGGGAGAGCTGTGCGCCAAATTTGTTTGCGGCGGATCAAGGCTCACCGCCTCCACTGCACTTTCTTTATCTTAATTCCAACTTGAAAAGATATAATTATCTAGTTTGAACAGGACTGCTATCAAATCCTTCTTTATAGGCAGGGTGGGGAAAAGCTCGAGTGGATTGTGAGGCTCTGAGCCGCTCCGTGTTGCCCGAGATAGGAGTAATGAAGTTGTGGAGTCCGGAGATACAAAGGGCATTAACCTCATTAGCATGAAACCTTTTCTTCTAACTATTGTGGGACCCTTTCAGTCCTCTAATCCCCCCTATTTCAAAGCTGGGTTTGTAATAAAGCTTTTAGTTTTTCTCTCTCTCTAAAGCTAATGGTATTCTCCCTCTCTGTGTCTCTTTCTAGATTTTTATTGCTGTTATAATCTGTTGGTCGATTATTAAGAATTCCCATTTATGTCTCTAAAACACTCGTTTCTATTCATAAAACAATTAAACATAAAAAATTTAGTTTTTCTGGAAAGTCAGAAAAAAAATCTAACAATCCTTGCTGAATTTTTTTTCTTCATATTTTTATCGCGGATTTTGTGTTTCTGTTTGATTTTAATGAACAGTTTCTTGCTCCAGACCCAGGCAGCAGTTCTGATGGAAGACTTTTTCAGACAAAGATCCCATTTTGCGGCGCATTGCAACCTTCCCTTATCGCGTCGTGAGGGGTAGTCAGATTGTACTAAATTATGTCCAAGCGAGCCTCCCCCCCTCCTCTAACCCACCCCTCCTCTTCGGATCCGTGGATTAAGAGATTAAAGTGGACCACTGGGCAATGCATCCCCTTTCCCCCCTCATATTACCCGCATGATAATTGCCCAAACTGATTTGCACTTCCACAAAAGCCTTGCACAGGGGGCCTCTTTGTAGCTGCAGCGCAGCAGACTCTGCAGCCGCCCCCCGAAAAATAAAACCAGCGCAGTCAGTCTGAAGACGCGCTGCAGCATCCCGCTTCCAAAATGGAGAGAGAAAAAAAAAACTCTCGCTGCGCCAAATTATTGCGCATTTTTCCCGATTTCCTCATCAGAAGCCTCATTTACTGCGGCTGCGCGGTTTTAATTAAAAGTCATCCAATTGTACTGCGCGCGACATACTGATAAAACTTTATTGACAAAATATTGACAATTACATACTTCTTGGAAGTATACTTTGTGTTAAAATTGTAGCAAACTTAACACAAACACAAAAATATTTACATTCTGTAAAAGGGGGGTTTGAACAGAAACAGGAACTTTTTAGCATTTCTGTACATGGAATACGTTCAGTGCCTGAAGTTTGTTTGTTTTTTCTGTTTTTTGTTTTTTTTAGTCCTTCACTGAGTCCTGACAGGAGGCTGCAGAGCGACTCGGTTCTGGTTCTGGTAAAGCTTTGGGTTGAAGGAACGTCCTGATATCTTCCCTTTCACTGCTGCGCTTTGATTCACCTTTTAGAAACAAAAATAATTAAAAAATGTTTTCTTCTTTAAAAAAATCAAAACACCGCTACTTCATATGTTTTCACAATCACTTTTACACGAGAATCATCAAGGAAAGACTGCACACTTTGTAGAAAGGAAGAAGCACGACATCTCTCTGCTGGAAAATAGAGTTAAAAGTGAAAAAGAAATTGAATTTTCTTCTTTTTTCCCTCTTTAGTCAAATTAACAGAACTACGGGGGGAAATATTAAACCATGCATTTCAAGTTTTACAAAAAAAAAAAAAAAAGTAGTTTGGTGTTTTGGTTTCTTGAGTGAAAAAAAATCTTCTGAAGTGCAAACGTCCAATAAGAATTGGAGAAAAATTGAAAATTAGGTGGAGGCGTGAGGGCTCGTAGTGGTGGAGCGGGGTGGGTTCAGGTAGGCGGACTGAGGCGCAGCTTCCCGGCCCGGTTGGACCGACAGAGCCGCTCCGTGCAGCAGGACCAGCCTCGGCCTCCGTTTCTCCTCCATCTGACCCTCCGACAGTCTCTGCCCCGCATCCTGTATCCTTATCCTCCTTCATTCAGACAATTCTGAGAAAGTCAGTCCCATTTTGGATTTTTCTTTTTCTTTTTTTTAATCGTCCGAAGTGACATCAATTTCCTCCGGGCTCGCCTGTTTGGTCGCCAGCCTCCAGCGGTTTATGTGATGCGAGCCTTTCTTCTTCTGCTGCGACTCCGAGCCCTCCTCCTCCAACTTCTGCCGCTTGAACTTCGTCCTTCGGTTCTGAAACCACACTTTTACCTGAGCAGGAGCGGGACAAAAGAGGGAGACAGAAAACAAGCCGGATCAGTGTCAGGAGATAAACCTGCGATTGGTCCGTGCGTAAAAAGGAGAGCAAAGAGGGAAAAATGCGCTTAAATTTCAAGGAAAGATTAAATTACCAAATTATAACAAAGAGCAAAATAAATATAAATACATCATGCATGATGATACTCCTCACAGTGACATTTTTATTATCGGTAAAAACGTGTATCTGATGTCAACACATTCTTCTAAATGGATTTGTCAATAATCAATACCGACGTCTACATCGATAAATTATCCGCTGCTTTGCTTTGTCACTCCTAAATGGCCGCTGAGGTGCGTTTAATAAACCTTCAGAGGGGCTAATTGAAGGAGGTGACGGTTCATTTCTCCCCTCGGCTCCAGCGGACAAAAGACGGCGGCCTGATGGGCTCAAACAGCGGCTTAAACATAGCAGCGCCTCGCTCTTTGTGTCCACTATCCCATAAAATGGTTAACTGGTTAATTTGCCCTCCATTTTGAAAGGCAACATTCTCTCATCCATAGCCCCTCCACCTCCCCAAAACAAAGTAATCCAAGCCCTTCTGAAATGAGGTTAGGGCCTACACAATGACCGGCAGAAAGCCCCCACCCACCACCGCTGTCCTCGGTTGACAACACGCATTTACGGACCACGGTCTGCAGAAACAATTTGCGGGGTTGATCGGTGGGAATGATTGTTTTTCAAATGTCAACAGCCATCTTTAGATCCGTGCGTAAATATTGAGTACTGGTAAATTATAATTATAATAATAGTAACAATAAAAACAATAATAATAAAAACACCGTGACGCACGGTGAAAATATATGAACGTCTCATGTGATCCTCATCAGGAATCAGGTGAGACATGAATAAATAAACGTGACATTAAGCAGCAGGTTTATGCGCAAAAAACCGGATTAAAAGCAGAAACGGGCGCGACTGTGTGTCATTCACAAATAATAATAATAATAATAAAAAAATAAAGCTCATAAAAATGGAGGAGTTTTTCTTTCTTACCTGAGTTTCTGTGAGGCTAAGGCTGTGGGCGAGCTGCTTCCTCTCCGCTCCCACCACATAATGGTTCTTCTCGAACGCGTGTTCGAGCCGGAGGAGCTGCGAGGGGGAAAAAGCTGTCCGGATTCTTTTGGGCTTTCTGGCCAGCGCGTTGTGCAAAAGGAAGCTCTCTGGACTCGTTTCGTTGCCTGAAAACGAGCAGAAAACGAGGATCCTGGGTGATTTTTTAAATGACTGAATTCACATGTTTGCATGAACAAAAGGCCTGAGCTCATCCGTACAGGAACACTGGAAGTGTTGGATAATAGTTTATTATTTGGAGATTATGGCGTAAAAGTATATAATTTAACTGAAATGTGTGTTTAAAACGTTTGTTTGTCCTCATGCAACTGTACAAGACGATACAATTATGGTCTTATTTATTTGAACAAAGAGAAACAAAATCGGAATTATCTACAGCGAATTTATCACGTGTGTAAGCCGCCACTATAATATAAAATGTGTTGAGAGAAAATCAAATAAGTGCAAAACCAGCTGAAAGTGATCAAGTAAAAACAAATAAAATTAAAATAAACATAAAAATACAAAATAAAAACGCCGTCTGAGTCATCTGACTCAATGCAAAGCATCATAAACAAAAATCTAAATTATTTTTGTTAATTATTATTTATTAATTCTTATGTAATTAAAATTAAGGAATATATATATATATATATATATATATATATATATATATATATATATATATATATATATATATATATATATATATATATATAGTTTTATAGCATTTATTTTCTTTAACCTTTGAGTAAACACTGCAGGCTATGTCATTTTTTTAGCTCTAGCAGCTTCACAATACGGTTTCATTAAAAGCAAAATAAGCCTTATTTCGCTTTTAATACTTTTTTGCTCTTTAGATAATTGTAAGTAAACAATATTTTTTATTTCACCTATTTCCCAGAATTTCTCATATTTTTACACGGGAGTTTATGTCCAAACTGGAAAGTTTTACGAAAAGTGAACCCCAAACGCGGCCGGTCAGCGCACGTCACGCGTAAAAGCTGAGCCATAAGGAGAACTTACCCTGAAACCTGTGGCCCAGGTACCTATATCTGTGTAATAACCAGGGGTAGAAGGTGGACGGATCCCGCTGCTGGCTGGCGAAAAGCGGGTGCGGACTGTGCGACGAGGAGAGCGGGTGAGCGGCCAGCGCGTGTGGCGGGGCCACCGGATGCACCGGGACGGCGGAGTTCGGCGGGTGAGAGACCGCCTCTGCAAACACCAAGTCCGGGTTCGAGTAGACGCCCCTGCCGCCGGAGTGGAAACCGTTCAGGAACGGGTTCATCTGGCCGGAGTTTGCATAGCTGAGAGCCGCCGGCCTGATGGGCTCCTCTGAGCGGGACGCCGGTACCGGATTATCCTTCGCCACTAACGATTCTATAGTAAAACACCTCTTGGGTGTGGGTTGAAACATGGTCTGATAGTCCAGATTCCCCAGTTTAGGTCGAAGTTGTCGAAGGCGCCGCTGCTTAAAATAATCCTCCACACCCAAAGAAAAGGGGGGAAAGTTTTCTTCGCTGCGAAATAAGTTGGGAAGCTTGTAGGAAAAAATAAAAAGAGCTCAGCTACTCCCAGGCTAATCCATGGATGCGCTGGGTTTTTTTTCCCCGGCCGGGTTGGTGCAAGCAGATTTGTTAGTTCATGAGCCTAATTAGCGCTGCAGCCCCATAAACAGCTTCCTCTGCAGGCTGTAATGGCATGGTGATTGGTCGCTGCTGCCGCCGCCGCTGCTGCTCGCCTTGAGGTGGAGACGGGGAAGACGCTTAAAAAGTGCGTCAACGGGGAAGCAGGGGCGCGGAGAGGCGGACTCGAGCGCGCAACACGGAACGGATTCGTCCAGAGAGGAGGCCCCCCGCACACGCGCGCGCACTCTCTCTCACTCACGCGCGCGCACACATATCTCCGGGACATTTAACTCATTCATCCGAACCATGGAGAGCTGCAGGTTTGCAGCTTGTTTGCATGGAAGGCTCATAAATGACTCACTGAAACTGATTTTAGGAGGGAGAGTGTGAGCGGCGCGCTGACTGCTTGGCCAATAATTATTTTTAATTAACCACAACAGCTCGCTCCAATTAAAGACCAACATGAACATATAACTCCGCTTATTTTACTTATTTATTTTGGTTTCACACCGGATATTTTAAAAATAAAAACTTTTAGTTTTCCTTCTAGTTATTTAGGTTTTAAACGATGTTTCAACAGAACCAAATAAAAGTCTTAAATGAGTCCGAGCTGCTTTCACGCTTTTCGTTAAGAGTATTCGACGTACTTACATGCAAATAGGTTTCTGCGTGACAGCATTAAGACAAAAACACGCTCAGGTGTTTGGAGCAGCCTACCTGTGCGTGGATCAGTTGACATGCGGGGTCACGGCCACGCACCATGCAGGCCTTCAGGGAAGCGGAGGCAGCTGGGAAGTCATGCAAACATTTTTTAAAAACTGTAAAATATTTAGTCATTATTATTATTATTATTATTATTCCATAGTATCGCATAAATATTGTCATGCTAATATATCACTAAGGAGTCTATGGAATGTTCTGTGAATTATTTTGTACATGAAGTTTCGTGGAATAAAATATTGTAACATTAAAATTAAAAGAGCAAAAGCTTCCCAGCAGAGACAATTAAACTTATTCGTATTAAAAGCATTATTTACATAGCCTCCCGGCTCCACCATATATACATCACATCAGAGACTCAAATCACTTAATATATATATACATAAATATACATATTAAGCAATTTGCGTCTCCGATGTGCGTGTTGTTGCTCTTGGTCTCAGTGTTTTTTCATATATACATATATATATATATATATATATATATATATATATATATATATATATATATATATATATATATATATATATATATATATAAATTGTAATGTTTTACAATTCTACTATTTAGATGAACCTCGGTGTTGCGTATTATTGCTTCTAATAAATAACATTAACTTGTTATATATACTTTTTCACCCTCCAATGGTTCACCAGGTCATGACCCCGGCCTGCCTGCTTATTATTTCCTCCAAACTTTTGAATGCTGCTGTCTGACTGCTGGACATGGGCAGCAGGAACCGAAGCGCTTCGCCGTGGCACACGTGGTCCGGCGGGTTGCTGGCGTTTTCTGCAAGGGTTTACTGACCTCTACTGGTCGCAAAGGGGACAGCGGAAACAAAACCCAAAACAAAACTGCATCTGGACCAAGAAGCTGCTGATTTTGTTGGTGTTGTGGCTTCGTATGAACATTTGAATAAAAGTTTTATCTCGGCCTGTGGTCCGTCTGTGTGTCTGAGTCTGATCCAACGACGCCGAGGAAACATGTGCATCTATTGCTCAACTTAATAACAGAGAAATGTGTTTATCTTTCTAAAACAGAAAATTATTACACACATCATTTTATGGTCAACTAGGACGTGCATTAGGTCCACTGTGGATGAGAAAAATTGAGAAAATTTCCACCAATGAACTCAAACAAGGAATTTTCTGAGCTCCAAAAGTAAAAAAATTCACATTCTGAAATAGCTCTGCTGCCCAGATTTTGAGCCTTTAGCAAGAGACAGTCATAGAGAAAATCTTCAGTCAGAGGCCTCTTCAGATTCAATGCAAGACGGACTGCTACTGGAAATCCTTCCTTCCCACAGTATCATCCACAACTCTGAAAGATATTGGATTTGAGTTACACTGCTTTTCCCTTTGGGATAAAGTATTTTGAAATTAAATTGTCTTATTCTTGTAGTTGTAAATAAAGGAATAAACTGAGTTTTAGGTGTTTTTTCCAGTTAAAACAGTAAACTGAACACTATAGTTAAAGTACATTACCTGGAAATATCTGAAAAGTTTTCTAAGAAGTTGTACTTCTGAGAAATACATTTTTAAAACAAAAATATATTTTTAGTGTATTAAAAATATAAATTTAACAAATACATGCAAAGTCTATTTTAAGATTCTTAAAATAATGTTAATATTTAATTGTATATTTTTGAAAAATATATTTTAAACCATTTTTTTAAATGTTGGATATATTCTTATGTCCAACTGATGATATATTTGAAATGCATTTCAGAAAAATTTAACTTATTTAAAATATACTATAATTATTTTCACACAACTTTAAGTACATAAATTGTACTTTATTTTATGTCTGTTGTGCAAAAGTTGACTTTTTTTTCATGTTTTTAAAATCTGAGTTGGAATCAAACGAAAAATTTTTTAGAAGTTAAATTAAAACTAATACAAAAACTCCTATTTTTAAAACAAAACGTAAGTAAGTTTGTTTTTCTCTGACTAGACAATGAGAAAGAAGCGGTGAGCAAACATTTTTATTACGTAAAGTTGTTCTGTTAACATGCATCCAGCGGCTGCAGCACACACTGGATATCAAGAAACCATCTGAATTTTCTGAAGCATGCAAATCAAGATGTGAAACCCACCGGCAGATTAAACCAGGAGAAGAACTGCTGCTACTACAGGAGATGCTAATCTGAGTCAGATTATCTATGCAGTCTATGATTAAGAGGCAGTTGGTGAAACATAGTTTGCATTGACCATTTTTAGATTATCGTTAATGAGGCCACACAAGCTCATTGGTTACTCATATTAGAGGTGAGGAGGAACCAGTCAGAAAAATCACAAAAAGATAAAATAAATCCCATGAAACTAAAGTCTACAAATATTTAATCCAGTATGAGAAGCTAGAAGCTGTGACCAGCTGGCTGAGTATTTTTCTCTTATTATTATAGTAATTCTTGTCATATTTGTCTGGAGCGATTCGTCCCAGGAGGCGGAGCAGCCGCTCAGCGCCGGACGGTGGTCCAACCGTCGTCGTCCGTCTCGTTCTTGGTGCGGCGAGGGTTTTCCTTGTCGGTACGCCAAGCCTTTTCCCCCTCAGCGTCGCGCTCTCGCTCCCTCTCTCTCTCCCGCTCTCTGGGTGGTTCCCGCTCACGTTCCTCCCGTTTGTCGTCGCCGCCGCGGCGCCAGGAGCTTCCTGAGGTCACCGCAGGAACAAGAGTTTAAGTTAAAATAAGTTTTTTTTAATTAAAGGAACACATGAGGCATAAAAAAAACATTTTTAAAACAGGAAGTTTGTGTGTTAAGAAGCCCCTAATAGCTGTATTTATGTGTAAACAGTGACCTCTGCTGGCTGAATGTCATACTTCATCTCTATAAATCAGACCAAGCAGAAGCTGCATTTTCTTCAGTAATTCAAGACAAAAACGTTAAAGATTCGTTACATATAAAATCTGCATTTGAAGGGTTTGTTTCTGCATTTAGGAGATGCACCGATCTGATATTAATATTTGTATCTGTGACAATATTCCTGATCTATAAAGGCAGATCTATTCCATCTGATTCTGTGCTTCGTGCTCTGAGTGACATCATGCTTTCTTTCTTTATTTATTTCACATTGTAATAACCCTCAGGAAGTGAAAACAGTGGATCGATGCATCCCTACTTAAAAGTTAAAAAATTGTCAAGGAAACAAAAATTAGTTTCTGAAACAGAAAAGTGTGAAATTTTTAAAACTTCTGGGTTGCAGATGTTTTTCTTAAGTCAAACTGTGATGAAGCTGATGGGTCCGAGCCTTCCTCACCTTCATCAGTATCTCTAGGTGGAGGTCTGTGTTCGCGATCGTCCCGCCTGTCTCTGTCTCGCCGGTCGCCACGGCGGTCGTCTCTGTCTCCACGGCGATCGTCCCTGTCTCCACGGCGGTCGTCCCTGTCGCTACGGCGGTCGTCCCTGTCAGTCTCTTCTCTGCGGGAATCCCTCCAGCTTCCTTCCTCGTTGCCTCCTCTCCTCCAGGGATTCTCTTCTCTGAAAACGGTTTCAGATGGCGTTAATGAAATACGGAGAAACAGGAAATCTGTGACTGTTTGAGCATTTTTTCACTCCCACCTCTGTGGACGGCGGTCTCTGAAGCGGTCGCTGGATTGCTCGTCTCCATCGCCTTCTTCTTCGTCGTCGTGGGAGCCGCCGCGGGGCGGCCCCCAGCTCTCCTCTCGGGCCTTTTCCCGCTCACGCCAGCCACCTGGAACACAAATATTCACTCATCAGTAACGTTTCAACTCAGATCTCACTTTTTGACCTCTAATGGTCAGTTTTCCTTTCTGGAGCCAAACTTTTCATTGAAGTTCCTGCAGGTGTTACCAACTAAAATGTAAGGCTTTTTAAGACTTATTAGTGAAATTTAAGACCTGATTATTTATGCAGTAGTGCTAAACTTTGTTAGCACAGAATGCGCATATCAAGAGAGTAGAGAGCTGGAGGTGAAGACGAACATCGTCCAGCCAACTGGTGATAAATTTACACCCGTACCGGGTCTGCCAAGGGGTTTCCATGGCTTGGCGTCCTCGCCGCGACGCGGGCCATCATCCATGTCTCTTCTGGGGCCCCAGTCGTCGTCAGCCCCACGTCTGGAACCCCTGGAGTCATCAAGCCCCCTGCGAGGACCCCTGTCATCATCAAAGCCACGTCTGGGCCCACGGTCGTCGTCGAAGCCGCGTCTGGGTCCGCGGTCATCATCGAAACCGCGTCGGGGACCGCGGTCGTCGTCGAATCCTCGTCTGGGTCCGCGGTCCTCGTCCCCGCCCCTCCTGGGACCTCTGTCTTCGTCGAAGCCTCGGCGCGGCCCGCGGTCTTCATCCACCCCCCTGCGAGGCGGACGCTCGTCGTCTCCTCCACGACGCGGACCTCGGTCGTCGTCAAAGCCTCGGCGAGGCCCGCGGTCGTCCCCGTCACGGCGAGGACCGTCCCCACGCCTGAAGGGGCCGTCCCGCTCCTCTCGGTTGTCTTCTCGGCCCTCCTGTCTCCAGTCCCTGCAGAGGAAACGCTTCCCGTTTAAAACCGACACTGAAAACGGAGCCTGGAATGAGTCCAGATGTGAAGCTACACACCTGTCAGGAACCGGGCGGCGCCATTCCGAGTCGCCTTCAGTTTTCCTTCTCCAGCCTCCCTCGTCCTCCTCCTGTGACACGACAAGATGTTAGTCCAGAATCACCGTCCACAACTTATTCTACCCATTTTACCAATAAAAACTGGTTCTTCCCGGTTTTTACTGAGTTTTATAATAAATCTGTCAAGTTATAATAAAAATAAATCAGTCAATATGCCAATATGTATTTCTATGGTTACATGTTGAGAAAATCTGCCTTTTTTATAATAAACTGCTGGATAGTTTAATTTCGAAAGTAAGGAAGTTCGTAGGTAAGAAAGAAAACCTAATGAAGAAAAGTTCGGAAGTAAGGAAAAAGAAACAAGGATGGAAAAGGACAGAAGGAAGAATGGATGTAAGAAGAGATAAAGACTGAAGGAAGGAAGATCAGAGTCAAACTCGTATCTACAGGCAGAACATTCCCGTTCCAGTTCTGTCGGACCTCCGTACTCTGAAACCTCCGGTTCTGTCATTCCTACCTTGGGTTTCTTCTCCTGTGGGCTGGTGGTCTTCTGCCGGATGCGCTCCTCTATCTCCTGCTGGCGCGCGCGCTGCTTGCGCTCCTGCTCCTCCAGTTTGCGCAGGCGCTCCTGGTATTCCCGCTCCTCCTCCTCACGGCGCTCCTGCTCCAGGCGCTCTCGCTCCTCACGCTCTGAAAACAAAAACGGACGTCATCATTTTGCACCAACAGATAAACAGATGCGCCTTCATTTCTGGTTTTATTCGTCTGCGGTAAACTAAACTGATCATTTGACCCGAACCTTTCTTGAGCTGCTCCTCGTGGATCCGCTGAGCCTCCTCCTCCTTCTGGCGGTAGAAGGCGTTACGCCGGTCCTCTTTGCGCTGCCTCTTCCTTTCTTCCATGCGCGTTTTCCTCTCCTCCACCAAACGCTCCTCGAACGCTTTTAGTTTTTCCTTTAAAGACCAAATAAAGACGCTGAATTTCTGCTGTAAACTCGTGGGGTTCAGCTTCACGCTTCAGCTGCTGCAGACCTCGTAGATGAAGCTGCGGGCCGCCGTGATCTTGGCCAGGAAGCCTTCCTTATCCTCCATCATCCTGGACATCCGCTTCTTATGCTCCAGAGCTTTTTCCCGCTCGATCTTCAGGTTGTTGATCTAAAACAGGAAACATGCTGTTAGGCTCTGAATAGTACGGCAGATGATTAGTGCCACAGAAAACCAAAGTTTTGGCTTTAATCTGAGAATTCAGACTTTAACTTTATGAGAGCAAAAGTCAAAATATTGAGAGAAAAACAAAGTCCATAGGATGGTTTCCTCACACACCCTCTCCTCCTCTTGGAGCTCCCACAGCTCCATGTCTTTGACTCGCTGTTCCTCATAAGCCTTCTTGATCAGAGGAATCTCCTCGAGGCGTTTTGCCCTCTCAAAGTAATCAATCTGCAGAAAAACAACCGTCAGAATTTAACTTCCATGTAATTTTCTTATATCCTAACAGATTAGAGACTGACCTTCTTCTCCTGATTCTTCAGACGCTCCTGAAGTTCCTTCTTCTCCTTCTCCAGCTGCTCCACCTGTTTGGCCATGATGAAGTCAGGATCCAGCTCCTCCAGGTCCTGTTTCAGAGTAAAAATAAAAATGTTTAGAGTCTGTATGAATTAACTGACAATTATTTCAAACGTTTCTTCGTGAATAATCAGATTAATCGTTTCAGTCCTTCAAATTAGCGTTTATGTCATTAAACTTCACCTCAATGTCGATATCCTTGAAAGCTTTGGCTCCCAGCTCCGTTTTCTTGATCTGCTCCAGTCGCTCGCGGACCGTCTTCTTCTTGATTTGCTCGTGTTCCTGCATGATGCGCTCCTTCTCCCGCTCCTTGGCCTCCTGCCGCAGACGCTCCTCCTCGGCTTTGCGGACCTTCTGCATCTCGGCTTCTCGCTGCTCCAGCTCCTCCTTCTCCCGCTGGATGTTCAGGCTCTCCAGGCGCTCCTTGCGCTCCTCGATGGTCTGCCTGCGGGCCAGGATGCGCTGGTGGTCCTTGCGAGCGTTTTTCAGATACGCAGCGATGGCCTGCTGGTTATGTTCATCGCGCTCTTGCTGGAAAGAAACAGAAAACAGTTTTGTTCAGACAAAAACCACCTCAGCTACTGAACCAATCACTTGATCAAAAACATGGTTTTGCACAAATTGTGGTTTAATTTCCATCAGAACAAAGAAGTCAAAGTTGATACTGTTATTAAAAGTACCTAAAATAAAATTGTATTTGTAGTTCTGTTCAAATTTGACTCATTTTTATTTTTTGTTTCTTTTTCTGAACTGAAATCTACCAAAATGATTTTTTACAGGCATTAAAACACATTGAACTCAACTCATGTTTGTTTAGAAATAAATTTGAACTATATTCACGTGTCTATTTGATTCAGTCGTTCCCTAAAATTAGCTTAATTTTATTTTTTTAAGTTTTCAGATCAAATATTTTTACACAATTAAAAAACAGAAAGCAGATCATAGAGCAGGGCATTCTGGGTAAATGCAACCAAAACAAATGTGCTAGAAAAACTGACATGTGAAAAATGTCCCATTATAAGTAAAATAATCTGCCAAAGGAACTAGGAGTTTTTCATCAATATTAAGGAATTATTTACTCAAAACAAGCTCCTATATCTTATTTAAAAGTTACTTTTAAGTTAGTTTGTCTTATTCCAAGTGTACTAAGACATGTGCACTAGAAACTAGACCAAAATTTACTTGGTAAGATTTTGTGTTTTTGCAGTGCACTCCAACTCTTCCTGCATTCGACTCATTACTTTAATACGAGTTTCATATTTCCATCATTTTCTTTCTCACAACAAATGTTCTCTGCATCCCAACTTGATTGTTAGAAACTCATTTGACATTTTCAGTAAAAAAAAAAAAAAAATCCAAAAGAATAAGTTCTGAAAATTGCGTTGAACATAAAAACAGACGATGACGGATTATTAACATGGACTGGCCATGAGGGCAAAGGTCAAGCGTTGAACGAGGAGGAAACTCACCAGGTTGGAGGCAGGTTTGATGACCTGGATGGCTTTAGCCAGGGAAGCAGACATGGCGGTCAGCTGGTTCCTGATCTGCTCCGACGGCATGTTCTGCAGGAACGGACCGACCGGAGAATCCTCTTTGGTCGAGTAGTTCAGGTCGGAGCCGAAGCTCAGCGTTCGAGACGTGTGGTCGATCCGGACCTACATCAGGAAGTTGAGACACGTGTAAAAAACCTTCAGAGCAGCTGGACTCCGTCGTCCAATCAGATGCTTACCTGGAGATCGCAGTGGCGAGCAGCGTCCACGATGGAGCGCTCCAGCTGGAAGGCGTCCACGAAGGGAACCAGGGAGGCCAGACGGCTGAACTCGATGCTCTGGTAGATCTGAGCCACCTTAAACCAACAGAAAAAGACAAATTAAACCTTTATCAGGTTTTAGAAACGTTACGGTTAACAGGAAGAGGACTTACCTGCTGCAGGAGCCTAAGAATGGTGTTGCTCTGCAGGTGAGGGACGTACTGCTGCAGGTCTGCCTCCTTCTCAGCCTGATCTCTCACCCAATTCAACACCTGAGACCAAAGACACAAAACAAGACAGATATGATCCAGATGAGATATTTTAAATATGCATAAAGTAACTAACAGTATTGTCACATGGTGAGGAGTTGTCTACCTTCGTCACTCTCCCACTCAGCTTGAGGGGATGAAAGTCGACCTCCAGCCAGTTGTAGAGCTCCTTCACTTCAGGGACGACGTACTGCAGCAGGTTAAATCTCACCTACAGCAGAAACATTCAAGCGTTTATGAGAATAAACTCAAACATTTAACTGTAGCTAAGAGAAAAAACTGTTTAAAAAGGCTAAAAATCTGAATCAAGCTTCAGAAAACCAAATTTAAGACTTTTAGATGTTTTTAATCCCACTTTGAATTAAAAGCATTCAGCCTTGTATAGGTTGGCAACAGAAGTGAGTCAGTGGCGAAGACGAGCATCGTCCAGCCAACTAGCCAATTACTTTGCACTTCACCGAGATAGATCAGTTTTCAGGGAGCTAGCTAGCTAGCAAGGGTAGCTGATTAGCTGTAGCCTCAAACACCTCGAGTCACAGAGCTAAATGAAGACGTAGATGTCGGCACATAGTGCCATTTTATAGCACGACAAAGTAACTATGTTACATTCAGTTGTTATAAAAATGTATCTCTTCTTCTCAAATATGACTCAAAAGAGCCTTGAAATTAGGCAACACTGCAGGTCTGTTTTTATAACATGAGTCCATCCTACAAAACAAACTATCATCTTTAAATTCTGTTTCTGTGACCCTCTAGATTCTGGAGGGCCACAGAAACAGTTATGGCGGGCCCGGTTTGGCCCGCGACCCTCCAGTTGGACACATATGCGCTGAGCTACAGCGTACCATGTCGTTGATGAGGCTCTGGCGGGTCGGTGGGGACTGGAGGCCCAGCAGGGTGGCCAGCCGGCGGTGCTTCTCCACGATGATGCCGTCCATGTCCAGCAGCCGAGCGATATCGGTGCGTTCAGGGGTAATGGGAATAGACAGGGTGGCCAGGAGGACTCTGGTGGACATCCTGGAGATCAAAACCAACTGTGTCACTGCATGTTCTCACTTCACCACACTGGTCTGTGAAACCACAGCGATACCTCTGCATCTCGTCCTGGGTCAGATTCTTACGCATCTCCCTCGACAGATGGTAGAGGCGGTGGAGGGTGCAGGCGTGGAAGAGAGCGTTCCCGGACTTCCAGAAGACCGTGGAAACCTTGTTGTAGTAGTTGGCCATGAGCTGCGGCTTGGGAGGCTTCTTGGAGAGGGCGAAGAGGCCGTGGATGTCCTCGACGGCCTTAAATGCTTCCTAAAGGACAAAAACCAGGAGAAAAGGCATCAGAGGAGTGTTTTGGATGTGAAGCTGGATTTAAACATGATTTCCAGTTCAAACATCAGAGATTACATTCTCATGTTTTCCTATGAAAGCTTATTTTTACTGTCGAAATTCACAATAGGGCAACTGGGCATGACAGATTAAAAAAGGCTCAATTTTCATTTGCATCCAACAATTAACTTGATTAAAACTTTTAACAAAGTCCCAGCACTAATATTAAATAAAACAGTTTAGATCCAGCTCAGAACAAACAGCGTTTTGTTGTTGCAGAGGTTCTGACCGACCTGCCAGAGCTCCATGCTGATGGCGCTGTCCAGCTGCACCAGTCGCGTCTCCAGGTGCATAGACTGGCTCTCAGGGTTGTTCAGGTTGATGGCGGTGCTCTGGTTGTGGTGCCGCTGGATCTGACCCAGATGCATGCGCAGGTTGTCGCACAGCTTGCGAAATTCTGCTTTCCGGGTGTACTGCAGGCAGAACTTGAAAGCTGCAGGAGAAAAATAAACAATCGGTTTTCTGGGAGTTTTTTTCTTCTGTCAAAATCTTCAAATCAAATAACCAGAAGTAGCAGAAACTTTTAAGCACTTTTGTAGCCATTCATGTCCTAAAGTCATTGCTGTAGAGCTAGCTACCTTGCTGGGCAATGTCGTGATACAGACGCTCCACCTTGGAGTTGTTTCTCAGCAGGTCCAGGCACTGGCGGTACGACTCCCACAGGAACTTCACCCACGGCGTAAGCAGCAGGCGGTCGGTACGATCCTGGGTGTCCTCCCCGCTCACAGCGCTCAGCAGCACACTGCAACGTCACGAAGGATGTTAGCTATCAGGAAGGTTCTTTAACTACAGCGTTTCCTTTAGGGGACCGAAGACTGATCAGCCCTGATTTCTCCAAGTTTGGATGATCAACGATCGGTTGATAGTTACATGTGAAACTGATATTTTCTACCAACACATTGATGTCTTTTCTAAGAGAACACTACATTCTACTGTTGCCAACTTTGCTAGATTTTTGCAATATTTAGTACAGAAACTAATTGGCATAAGCTAAAATCAGTCAGGCTTTTTAAATATCGGAGGTCAGTCAGAAAACTGCACTCAATGCACTCTTAATTTCTTTTAACAGTTATGACAACTACTCCTGATGATACTTTCAGGACAGCAAGCTGCTGTGTGACTTGGTGCACACACCGTTGCGCTCAGTTCAATGAGTCAAATAGACGATCGACCACATAGGGACAGAAATCGCTCACAACGTGATCTGCTGTTACCAGAAAGGCTGACAAACTGAACAGCATCAATTAAGAACACCAACAATTCCTACAAGTCATGATCTTCTTTCAGGAAACGATGATTAGATCAATGATTAGATCATTTATCTTCTGGTTAAACCATAAGTTCACCTTTCTGGAGTCTGGATGTTGTCCAGGTCCTCGATATCCAGAACCATCTGCTGCGACTCCTCTTTAGCCGTCTCCGTCTTTTCCTCTGCCAGCTTCAGGTAAGCCCTGACCACATCCTCCAAAGATTTGATGTTCACCTGAGAGGAAAGACAAAGGCTTTAATTTACCACGATGAGAACAGACATCCCAGATGTAGCCGCTGTTATTGTTTCCTCCCAACCTGCTGGCAGATGTTCTTGTACTGGTAGAGACCCTCTTTAGCCAGGTGGCTCTTGCGCAGATCCACACACAGCTCCAGGTACTTGAGCATAATGGGCTCGTGGATCTTCTGCCATGTTCGATGCTTTTTACTCTTGATAACATCGTACAAAACATCCAAGGCTGGCTGCTTCTTGCCGACCTCAAGAAATTCTGTTTAAAAACAAGTCAGAGAAAATCCTCAAATAAATTTTTATTTAACCAGAACAGTAAATATAGTTCTTATTTATACTGTTGTATAGGTAATTATGGCATAAGACATCTATTTTAAACAGGTTTCTGTAGAACACCAGTTATATTATGCTTCTAACCAATTGTTATGAAAATGTTGAGTAAACTTTTAAAATGTGAATTAAAGGTGTTTGGAGTAAATCAACCACACCATGCAAAGCGTAACTTTGTAGGATATCAACATAAAGCATGGCGGTAATAAACAGGAAGTAGAAACTAGCAAGTTTTGTGCTTCTGGTAAGGCACAGACCCACCACTGGATGGTAGCGTTCACTATGTCAGAACTTATTCTGCAAATGTCTTTCCATCTCTCTTCAGCCTTTTAAATAAATAATAATAAAAAAACTCAAAACCAACTCAAACTATGCAAAATTGAGGAAGATGTTTTGAATTTAGCTGTTTCTGCCAACCTTTTTGAAAGAGACTCACTATTACCTGATGTTTTTCACCAAACTGCACAATGTAACCAAATTAAGTTATACTTTCCAAGCCATTTAAAATGTGAATAGATTCATTGATGTCCTAATGGCAAAAACAGGAGAAAATAGTTTCTATTTAAAAATTTAACAGGTCAGAATTTATTACTATGATCATTTCTAAAATGAAGTAAAAAGACATTTGTTATTAATCTGAGTAAATACTTATATAATTGTGGCACTCAGTTTGGTCCAAGTTTTCAATTTTGATTACATTTCCCCACAAAGTCTTACGTCCTCGATCTACAGGCAGCAGAAACATCTAATTTGCCTAAAATCAAGTTTAGTAACAATCTTATCCAATATCATTAGCAGAGCTCAATCTGCAAAAAAAACCCCATAACTGATCATATTAACGGTATCCACAAAAATTTGGAAAAACGCAGAAAACCGTTAAACACAGCTGTTTCTACCGACTGTAGCAACTAGGCCCAAATTAGAACCATGTAAACGCTAACAACGTCGGTTTGTTTTATATAAAAAGGGACACGTGCAACAAAATATTGTCAACAACGTTTTTGTTTGTCAAATAATGTTAACGCTGACATGTTTGTCAAATAATGTTAACGCTGACATAGTACGACGTTATCATTTACTAACCACTGTAACCGGTACAAATGTGGCCTAGATGTCGCTACAAGCTACAACTAGCTTAGCGCGCCATTCCGACTAGCATTAGCAGTTAGCATCTCTGAGGTGACGCGGCTGGAGTCAGCATTAAATCCAAGAGCAGCTCAAACTCACCGTTCGCTCGCTTGAGAGCGTTTTCTGGCCGCTGGAAATACGCCGGCATCTTGGTGATGTGCTAGTGCAACCCAAAAGTGACTGACTTGGTTAAAACTACCGTAATTTCACCAGTCCATCCAGGCCACGCACTCACTCAGGGCGACGGCGCTGGCTGAAAGGATGAACCGCGTGAACGACCGGACAGAGGTTGCCAGGTGCGAAGTACACTCCCCTTTTAGGAAAAGTCACAGACAGAGTGAAAAACGTGTAATGAGCTTTTTGTTTTACCAATTGGGTTGGTTGAAATTATTTTTTTTATCACTTACGCTAAATATTTAATATGTGTATGTACACATTACTCGGTTATTGGTCTTTGAAAAGAGTAACATTTCCTTTAAATTGCAGGAGCACCACCAAAAAGCATTGTAAGGGGTTGCCAGAGTGGGTAACATTAATATCCCTGAAATGGCACACCTACACCAAAAGTCATATATTAATTATCTAGTCTATTTTGTCCAATAAATGTTAGTGAATGTTATAGCTGTTTTGAAGATTGCGTCATTTTAATACCACGCTTCCTAAAAGGGGATTTTTAACTAACCTGGCAGCGGTGGATGAACAAAGCTCCCGGATGTGCTCCCTAATAATGCGTTCAAGGTCTACTGAAAATCCCAGACATCGGCGTTGTCAGCAGAAAGAAGACTTATTTATTTATTTATTTATTTATTTATTTATTTATTTATTTATTTATTTATTTATTTATTTATTTATTTATCTATCCATTTTCCATACACCATTGTCCCTAGTGGGGTCTCGAGTATTTATTTATTTATTTATTTATTTAGTTAGTTAGTTAGTTAGTTAGTTAGTTAGTTAGTTAGTTAGTTAGTTAGTTAGTAGGGTTAGGGTTTTCATGTGTGATTGAATTCACACAGGCATTTTTCTGTGAATTTTTGCTTTAATATGATTCAATTTTGCATACACTAAGAAAAATTATTACCACTAATAGTGTTTTAAATATAACCTATATTTTCCATTTTCAGCATTAGAAATAATCACAAAGAATATAATATAATATAAAATAATATAATATAATATAATATAATATAATATAATATAATATAATATAATATAATATAATATAATATAATATAATATGTTTGCAGAACAGCAGACATCGTTTTCTGTTGGTAGAAACTCTATTATTCCACGGCCTTGAACGCAGCAACAGAGCTTCCGAACGGAAAGCTGTGATTGGGTGAGAGCACCGAGGCTCCGCCCTATCAGCCGTCCAGTCCCGGAAGAGAGAAGAGGTTCTGCAAAGAGATGGAGAAAGTGTTGACAGCTGAACTGTCTCAAACCCAGTAACCAGACTTACTATTTCCGCTTTTTTTTCTTTTTTTAAAAAAATCTATCCAGATTCGTTTTCAGACATTTAACCATTTGGAGCACTCTGGAGGTTCTTCCGGGATAGATTTTATTCCAAAAACGAGGAGATTTCTTGTGTTTTGGCAGCAGTTTAACTTGTGTCTCCTACTGGAATGGAACATGGCAACGACTGAGACGCAGCTGATGTTGAGCGTCGGATTAATTGGTAAGTTTGTATTGATCGTGTCATTTCCTTCTGTTGTTGAAGTGAATAGTACGTTAAACAGCTTAAGTTGGCGCTTCAGGACTTTAGGGAGATCACATGACACCAGTATGACCCAGATATGCTTCATCAGCAAGACCAGGGCGCTACGGATCCTGCAGGTTGGAGCTCAAAGCATCAATAATCTGATGGTGAAACATTCAATAACTCAGACCTCACCATGATCCATTCTTTATTTACAGTGAATCTTCTCAAATTTATCACTTAACTTCAAGTTGTTTTTATTAAGATTTATTTGCTAGAAAGCAGCTCATGATTGTGTATTTTTATTTATTCATTTGTCTATTTATTTAAAAATATTGCATTTATTTAAAAATGATTGTGGAGTTGAAGAAAAAATATGATTATTAATTAAAATTTTATACAAATAAAATTTTGAAAAGTCTGACATACAAGCCTCTTTCTTCCAAATATCCCAAAAGAAAACACAAGCCAACCACTTTCAGGAGCCACACTGACCAAAGAGCACACCAGACAGGCTTACGGTTAGGTTTGCATGCCAACCTGACCACACTGTAAAACATGGCAGTGGCAGCATCATTCTGAAAGGATACATTCAGCAGGGTCTGGGTCGTTGGGGAAAATGGAAGGAGAAAAGAGTAACGAGAGAAGACTTCTTAGAGAATGCACTTGAGAACTGCAGTGAAATGGTTTAGATCAAATGGCCTTCTCAAAGTCCAGACCTAAATCTGAATGTGACAAAACTTTAAACTTGGTGATCTTTGACGCTCCCTATTAAAACTGACTGAGCTTGAGCTCTTTTGGTTAGAAGAACCAACAGAAATGTCTTGATCACATGAATCCCAGTTAAGGTCCGAGGGCCACATCTGGCCTGCATTAGATTTTTATGCGGCCCTCTAGACTCCAGAAGGCCACATGAATAAGTTATTTTGCTAAATATTATTTTATATATCAAATCAAAGCACTTTTTATCTCTATACTGTCAAATTACATAAATTCAACTGTTTAATTAGTAGTTTTATCAACACATTCTGCTACAAATGACTCATAGAGAACATTTATCATATTGATGAGGCCCAAAATGAAACTAAGTTTGACACTCTGGGTGGAGATAACAGATCTGCAGCTGTAACAGCAGCAAAATGTGTTTGGTTTAGAAAATCTGCCCCTCACTTTTGGCCAGAGTCGTTACTGAATCTTGTCTTTCATGTTTCCACCGTTAGAGAAAGACGTGAATGGAGACACGTTGTGGGTGTGGTGTTATCCCTCCGTCAGCGCTGAGCTGAGGCAGCTGCTGCTCAGGAAGTGCTGCCTGACGCAGGATGGACGGGATTTCCACACCTTCGTGTTCGGCCAGTTCAGCCGGACCTGGTACTACATCACGACGCTAGAGGTCCAGGAGCCGACGGCGCTGAACAAGGTGCTGACCCGGCTCCCTGTCTCTGGATCAGAACGCCTCTGACATAGAGCTGAATGATACGGCTTAAAAACAAAATCAGATTGTTTCCAATTTAATTGCTAAAATAGAAATTCACTCTATGGAAACCCATTGATGGAAAAAAAATCCAGATTTTCCACAAATTTAATTTTCAAAAACCAAAATATTCAATGAATTGATCAAATCAATTTATCACCCAGCCTAGTATAAATTATATTTTTGTGCTGATGTTTTGTCTTCTGCTTGTAGGTCACCCATTTTTCGATCGCTGTCACAGCAAAAGACTTCAACCCTGAGAAATACGCTGCTCTCAGTCGAATACTCTGCAGGTAACGAGGTTTATAAAGTTCATTTCCACCGTTCCAACTCTCGCGGTTCATTCTTATCAGTGCGGCTGGTTTGTTTTTCAGGATGTACGTCAAACACGGCAGTCCGGTGAAGATGATGGAGGCTTATATCACCGTCCTGACCAAAGGAGTCTGTCAGAATGATGAAAACGGCTCGTTTCTCATCAAGGATTATGACGTCCGAAAGGCGTATCTGGCAGGTTCAATCAAAGGTAAAACCGTCCACAAGTCACCTGTCATGGTTTTCCTTCACATTAGTTATTAAACTACCACATCAGAATCATCATTATTGATTTATTATTGATAAAAGTAGCAACAATCCTTTACTGGATTGGAAACACTCAGCTTAACGCATCGTTTTTTCATGCCAAATCCGATTTGTGATTTTATTGGATTTTTTTTTTTTTACTTTCTTTTCAAAAAATGAAATTAAAAATGACAGAAAATGTGTTTTAAAAAAGGGGCTTTTACTTCAGTCATAGTTTCTGTGAGTTCTGCCGTGGAGCATAAGGGCCAAGCTACAATAAATTTTATTTAATTAAATTAAATTGTTCCAGAAGTTATCGCGATAAATTATAATATTGTTCTTTTGAGACCATTTTCACAAATATAATGATGATAATGGAATAATAATGCATCATCAGACGGACCAAAATATAAAGTTAAGTAGAAACTTTGGTATTTTAAGGACCAAAGTGACAATAATTCATATAAGAAACAACAAATAACAAAATCGGGCAAAGAAACATTTTCCAAGTCAGTTTCTATCAATAAAAAACTTTAACAAAAACTGCAGGTGTGTGTCTGTGTCTGGTCAATTTTTGGCTAAAACATGTTTGTTCTTCATTCAAATTTTACTCAAGTAAAAGTAGAAATATTCCAAAATAAAATTACTCAAATAAAAGTAAAAAGTACATCGTAGTAAAAATACAGTACATTTTTTTTAAAAGTTATTGAGACGTAATTGAGTAAATGTAGCTAGTTGCTACCAAACTCTGACTAAAGGCTTAACGTCTCAGCATATTTGATGATTCTGATGAATTTGATAAAATGTTTCTTGTTTCACAGTTGGTGACTGTTTGATGTTTTATGGTGTAAATCACTCTGAACTGAACCTGAACTTGTTTTTCCTTCTTCTTCTGCCTCAGATATCGTGTCTCAGTTTGGCATGGAGACCATCATCCTGTACACCGCCCTGATGCTGAAGAAGAGGATTGTGGTCCATCATCCTCGGATCGAAGCGCTCCTGGAGTTCACCAGGTGAAACTCGGACGTTTCCTCTCGTTTTGCTGTTGGGAATGATTCTGAGTCTCCGTCCTCTTTCTGAGCAGAGTGCTGCCGGCTCTGGCCTGGCACAGGAAGGACTGGTCCGTCCTGCATCCCTACGTTCACCTGACCGCAGCTGAGCTGGACGACCTGAAGAAATGCCCCGGTGAGGCCGCCTGCTGCTCCGACCAATTAAAATCAACTTTTTTCAGCTTTACGTCATGTTTTAAATTTATTCCCACATCAAAAACAAACCTGGATTGTTGCCTTGATTCTTTTATGCAGAAATCATTTAATCTCCATGGCAACCATTGAGCTGTGCTAAATATCTGGGTTGATGTAGCTCCGCCTTTCAGGCAGAGCTCCTCCCCCACTCAGCTCCTTCAGACTAGCCAGCAGCTATTAGCAAACACCTGAGCTCATAATAGGAGTGAAACTCTTGTAAAAAAAAAAGGTTGTTAAAGGGTTAATAGAGGAGCCATGTTGGGATGACTTTCTGAAGGCGGAGTTTCAGAAAGAGCAGGAGTTTCTTAAAGAGACATAGGTCTAATTTTAAAACATTTATTTTGAATCATTTGATATGAAGCATTTTTATAACAACTGAAGGTAACAGTTGCTTGTTTGTGCTATAAAATGGCTCTATGTGGCAGGAAAACATGTAATTCTGCTCCTTTCTACGGAAACGTCTGTGATCGATGTTTCTATGTTTCTGTTTTCTGCTCAGGTTACGTCGCCGGGTTTGTGGACCCAGAAGTGAGCAACAGGTTGGAGCTATTTGACGTGTTTGTGAGCCTCCCAGACAGTGTGATCACCGTGTCCCAGGGCGCCAAAGGTATGTTCACTGAACAAATCAAAATACATCTTTAATTATTAAGAATGTCAACAAAGACGATATTTTATAATGAACTGAAACACAAATCTTTAATAGAAGAGGAATTTTTTTTTTTTTTCTATTCAAAACCATGCTGGCTGTTCAGAAAGTGCTGTATCCAAATATATTAGTGGAAAGTTTAGTGGAAGGAAAACGTGTAGTGGAAGAAACAAAGATGCACAGTAAGAATCAGAACTTCCAAGTCCAACACACTCAGGGACCGATATAGTCAAAGTATCCAAAGTTCATTGAGTTAAACCGGACCTGAACCATAGACAGAACTGTCTTATAAGGCAGAACCAGAACTGGGCCGGTGCCGGTCCAGAGTAAAGTTATTATAATTAACTAAAACAAACTAAATAACCAAAACTGAAAACATTTTCACTAACTGTAAGAAATAAAAATGGTAATTAATGGGGGATAACTACATCTAACTGGAACTATGTTGTGTGTTTATAAAACTAAAACATACTGAAACTACAGATATATTATTCATTTTTGGAGTTATAAATCTATTTATTAGCGTTTCAAACTGATTTCCCTCCACACAAGCAGTTACTGTTGGCAAGTTTTGGCGCTCAGCAGCAAAAGTTTGGAGAAAACTCCAGAGTTTTGAAACTGTTTGAAAATCGTATCTTCTGTTGAGTATTTATTACCCTGAATATTTATTACCCTGAATATTTATTACCCTAAAAGGTCAAAATACTTTGACCTTTTTGAATTCTGCACCTAAAACTACAACTAATACAAATTCAACTAAAACTGAACAATATTTAATCAACGATAATTAATAATAATAATTAAAAAAAAATAGCAAATACCAACTTAGCAACTTTGTTGTTATATTTAGCAATTTTATTTAGACAAGATCAATTGGTATCGGTCAGAATTGGCTTTTTAAAGTGCAGTTGGTGCACTTCTATAAATTGGACTAAAATCTATTTTTTATTTGTTTAGATTTTCTGATGAATTGAATTAAAGGTTTTCATTGATACAGTGAATCTTAAGCTAAATGTAACTCCTGTTTTTGGATTGAATGACTGAAATGTTGCGTCGCGCCTGCATGTCGCCGCAGACGCCATGGCGATGGGGAAGTTGCACAAGGACGTGGCTCAAGTCATCGTCCAGTCTGCAGAGGACGCTGAGCGATCCGACAGTCAGGTCATCAAGGTGAGAAGCGACACAGAGCCGCCTCCTCCTCCTCCTCCTCCTCCTCCTCCTCCTCCTCCTCCTCCTCCTCCTCCTCCTCCTCCTCCTTCCCTCTCCTCCTCCTCCTCCCTGCCACTCTGAACACCAAACTTTAATCATCAGGACATTTCCATCAAGACAAAGGAAATCCTCACCAACCTGTTTGCGCTGGCCGACGCCTGCGAAGACTCCAAGCTCACGCTGGAGGTTTTGAAGCAGCATCACTTCCCCCCTGCCACCGAGAACTTCCTGTTTCACCTGGCAGCTGCAGAGCAACTCTTACGGATATGAATGGAGCTTGTGCCGCGTAATCTCGGACACTTCCTGTCTCCTCAAAGGCTTTTTTTTTTTCCTGCACTGAAATCTGAAGGTGAGGAACATGAGGAAGACTCCAGGTTGGTGATAATTAACATTTTATTCAAAGTTTTAAATGCTGAATGCGATTAAAACCTGAACGGTTTTATTTCTTAATGCGTCTGTGGTACAATTTACAGTAAGAATCTACAGAAATCATAGACATGAATGTCATGTTATTATGGGATTTTAATATGCAACATCATTGGATTTGTTGTTTTCTTTAAAATCATACATAAAGGCTCAAAGATACTAATATTCCATCAACAAGCCCCTGGTTTCATTCTAAATTGATATTTTGCAACTTTTCTTGAATTAATTGTCCTTTTAAATCCTTTTCCTTCACTTCAAAAAACATAAAATCTTCCCAAATATTTTGTCTACAGATAAAATTAGACAAAACTAACTTATAAGTAACTTATCAGAAAGATATATGAGCTTTTTTAAAAGTAAATAATTCTTTAATATTGATGAAAAAGCTCTAGTTCCACTGGCACATTTTTCACATTGTAAATAAAGTAGTAATTTTACATCAATATTGAGGAATTATTTACTTAAAACAAGCTGCTATATATAACTTTGTTTTGTCGTATTTCAACTGTAGGCCAAAAGTACTTGGTAAGATTTTGTGTTTTTTGCAGTGAAGGAACATAATTTAAAAGGATAACTTTTATGTTGCCACAGATTAATAATGAGCTTCTGTCAATCGTCATATCAAACCAGAAGTTAATAACTTTTGCTCTTATCAAGTTAAATAAACGTCGTCTGCAGTCTTTATAATCGGAAGAGTCATTTTACGCTCAGTCCAGCTAAAAAAATGTTTTGGGCTGCAAATGTTACAGGATCTTTTGAAGAAAATAAAGTGGCTTTGTGTTTGAAGAACCATAATTTTATTTTTATGTTTAAGTTTTAAAACAAAGATGCAAAATTCTTGCAATTAAATTGGTAGATATTAATATTTGTTGAAAATCCTTTATTATTTCCTCTAAAGTTTATATATTTAAACCTAATATCTGTACACTGTGATATTTGAAATCAGTTAGAAACTCTTGTTTGGCTTGATGATGCTGATCCTTATTCTGAAGAAATCACATATTTTCCAAACTAGTGAGAAAATGCCTTGAATGAATGTATGCAAATCAGCCTGTATGTATAATTTTGACCCTTTGTGGATTAAAAACAAAATCCACAATTCAAACTTTCTCACCAAATTGTTTGTTTTACCATCATCAAAAGAACTGTTTAAATAAATGAATAAAAAGTAAAAGTGAATCTTAATTTGAAGCTCTGCGCTGATGGCTGCAGTCAGATCAACACGTCATTTTTTATTTTATTTTTTAAAAGGAGTTTTTCTGTCTGTGCTTCTGATTACATTTCCTACATTCCAGCTTCTTGTTCAAACGGAGATTCAGTGAAAATCATCCTCATGTGACGAGATGTTATTACAAAATTGAGTTAGTAAAAAGAACCACCTGGTTTTTCCCTGTTAATCAGTTTAACGTTTTGTTTTTTACTAATGGGACCAGTGCTGTGGGTTATTTTTTAACATGTTTTTTATAAAAGATGCACCGATCCACCAGGCAGAAATCAGAACCGGCTGATTTTTACCTCCATCGCCTGGTCACACACTAAAATACATGAACATTCACTTCCCGTTAAGTGAAACCTGGGAATTCCCACCATTTATCGTCCTTTAAACGCATCAGCCGACAGCATGTAGGGGCCAAAAGTTAAGATCCAAGATGGCTGAGACTTTGAAAGTATTACCAAACTTTTTCTGTTGTTAACTTGGCATTTATCCTGTAAATATTAAATTTATCGTAATTGATAATCCAGTTTATCAATTATGATAAACTGGATTAAAAAGTTTACAAACCATTAAACTAAAACTGTATAAAAGCAATTGATAATATGAACCCTCCTAATTCTGGAATAGTTCTCCAAATCTAACAGACATCTGGAAAATCTCAGGTCAAAACTGACCAGAATTTGGACATTTTTACTTTTTCCAACACTGCATGATACTGCCACCACCACTGGCTGATTTTGGTCGGTTTTAACCAACATCAATAGTAGCTCCGGGAGGAAGTGGAAGAAATTGATCTTTTCACAGATTATCTGTCTCATGTTAAATTGCAGGGCCGGCCAAAGTATTTTTGGGGCCTGAAGCAGATTTTTATTTGGGCCCCCCCCCCCATACCAACATTTATCATTCCTAATCTACTCTGTGTGCAACATACTTGCATTCATTAGCATCGTTTGAAATGAGCTCACATCATACCAGTGCTATTATGGTTATTACAGGAGTAATAAACTAAAAAAAAAAGTGGATTTTTGAAATGCAGTGGTACCATATTATTTCAACTATTTGACCGTAACATCAACTGATAAACACTAAATTTATAGTAAACAAGTTTGATTTCTCCAAAAGTAACAGCAGCCATCAACAGGAGGAGATTAACAATTATTTATGTAACAAAACAATAGAGAGGTTGTTTTTCCATGCTGTTTAGTTTTTCAAACTAAAAGATGTTTGTTTTTTATTATTCAGTGTTATTTTATGTGTATATATACATGTGTTGTCATGCTAGCTTGGTGCTCTTGGGGGCCCCCTAGAGGTTTGGGGGCTTTAAGCAGCTGCTTATCTGACATGGTGACAGATTTAATTTGTAAAAAACATTTTTATAAACGTTACATACTGCGCTGGTGATTTTACCACTTCACACGACTTACTGTTCAGGTTATTAATGTTTCATTGTTGATTCTTTCTGAAAAATCAGATTTTTTTTGCCTCATTCTCTTAAGTAAGAAAGTAGGTTTACATTTTAAAATCCATGTAACATCAAAGCATAAAATGTATTTTTATGATTTAATAAAATGTTTGGTAAAAAAGACACCTGATACGATTGAATAAAGTTAATATCAAAATGACTTGGTTTAATAAATTAAATTTGAGACGTTTCCAGAGGTTTTGCTCCTCAGAGTCCTCTGTGGTAGATCAACGTTTGGCCCGACGCTCCGGCCTGCAGCTCCTCCTCCACGCTCTCCCGGTTTATCTGTGAAACGAAGCCGGAGTCAGTTTGGAAAACCTCAGAGCCGATGGGAAGCAGAAAACCCTGAACCTCACCGTTCCCGCCGGCGAGAAGAGGCTGAAGGAGACGGGGATCATCAATCCGAAGACGAGCGCCACGCTGATGTGGCGACACGGCGCCATCAGCAGAGAGTTCCTCTGGAAAAATCTACTCCTGCAAAAAGAAAACAGATTATATTTCTGTCCAAATGTGGTTGAAAATACTATCTAGCGGGATATTTCCACAGGATTTAAACTATTGGATTAATCAATTGAAATAATCAACTAATTTAGTAATTAATTAATTGTTAACTGGAGTATACAGACTCAAAGGTTATTTGCTAGAAAAAATACAAATATACATTTAAATTTTGCATTTAAGATTAAAAACATCTGTAAATGTGTTCTGTACATCAGTTTAGCTTCAGATAAAATTATAAAAAAATTACTTTTAAGCACTTTTTGCTATCCAATTACTGAGTTAATCCTGCACTGTGTTAATGTTCTTAGCTGCAAAGGAATTCTGCTGTTGCATTTTAGACAATAAAATGTTTATTCTCTTATATTTGTCTATTTGCATATTTTAAATGCACTACAAATATCTCTAATATTGCAAATAAGTCTTAAGTGATTACATGAAAAATCTGCTAAATGTGCCATTTTTTTATATCAAAATGCTCGTCATGATCAATAGAATGATCTATTGATTACAAGTTGCAGCCCAAATTTCCACTGTAAAATTTCACAAACATTTTTAAAGACCCCAAACAAAGAAACTGCTAGTTCTGCTTTGTCTTTACTGTACTTTTTTGATTACATCACAAAAGGTACAAAAAATTGAGAGATCCCAAAAACGAAATGCTGCAGCTGCACAGCAAAGTTTAAAATAACGTGGAAAGCTTTACAGTAAAATAGAGGAACTGAACCTCCTTTAGGTAAACTCTATCTGAAGTGATTTTATAGAAAAAGTTAGCCAGTAACTTCAAAGAAAAACTAATATTAATGATATAAAAATAATACAAATCAAATTCACCTTTGTAGGAATAAAACCAGCAGGTTAGGAACGCCAGCAGTCGTCCCAAACAGCACCGCTCTCGACAGCGCAGTTTCCCACACGGCCTAATTAAAGCAAACTTTTAATTCTAAAACTGTTGCATTAAAATTTCATTTATTTTTCTGCTTTTTTAACCTTTGACCCTGCTGCTTTGGAGACGCCAACAGGGTTTCCGTTACAATCGAACACTTGGATCCCTGTTTCCGTTTCCTGGTGTCTGACGGTGAGAACGTTGAAGAACGCCAGAGCAGCTGAGGGAGGTGAAGGAAAAGATCAGGAATCCACAGCAGGGAAGAGTCAGAAACACAGAGAAAACAACAAAAAACACAGAGAAAAACAAAAAACACAGAGAAAAACACAAGAAACACAGAGAAAACAACAAAAAACACAGAGAAAAACAAAAAACACAGAGAAAAACACAAGAAACACAGAGAAAACAACAAAAAACACAGAGAAAAACACAAGAAACACAGAGAAAACAACAAGAAACACAGAGAAAAACACAAGAAACACAGAGAAAACAACAAAAAACACAGAGAAAACAACAAAAAACACAGAGAAAAACACAAGAAACACAGAGAAAACAACAAAAAACACAGAGAAAACAACAAAAAACACAGAGAAAAACAAAAAACACAGAGAAAAACACAAGAAACACAGAGAAAACAACAAAAAACACAGAGAAAAACACAAGAAACACAGAGAAAACAACAAAAAACACAGAGAAAACAACAAAAAACACAGAGAAAAACAAAAAACACAGAGAAAAACACAAGAAACACAGAGAAAACAACAAAAAACACAGAGAAAAACAAAAAACACAGAGAAAAACACAAGAAACACAGAGAAAACAACAAAAAACACAGAGAAAACAACAAAAAACACAGAGAAAAACACAAGAAACACAGAGAAAATAAAAAACAGAGAAAACACAAGAAACACAGAGAAAACAACAAAAAACACAGAGAAAACAACAAAAAACACAGAGAAAAACACAAGAAACACAGAGAAAATAAAAAACAGAGAAAACACAAGAAACACAGAAAACAAAAAACACAAAGAAAACAACAAAAAACAATGACTAATAAAAATAAAACAAAATAATATTTTATTAATAATTATTAATAATTTTTATTAATAACTAAAAATTAGCAAACACTCTATAAAAACTCACTGACTTTTTTTTAGACAAAAAGTCAATGAAATAAAACTAAAACTACAATGAAAAACCTATTATAACCCTGGTTGAGACGCAATATAATTTGCACATGTGAAAAACGTGCAGAAAACTTTTTACATGTGAGATTCCCCCATTTTATTTGTTCTTCATGTTATAATTAATTTATTATTGTGAATTTTCATATTTACTCAATTTTTAAAAAGTGATGTCCCATGCAAGATGTGATTCTACACATTCAGACATGTTTACACGCCTGAAGCCTAATTTGAGGACAGGCAGGTCACCTGACAGCGGGATGGGCAGAATGGACCTGCAGAACGTCTGCAGCGGAGGGCTTCTTATGCGGAGTCTGTCGATAAAAATCTGAGGAAGAGCCTAAAATAATAAACACAGAACATCCAATCAGCGACTCCTCAAACTGTTTAGCTTTCGGTGACGAACTCTGCAGTGAAAAGCCGCACACACCCCAGCACACGTCGTGTAGGAAACGGTTCCCACCATGAGCAGAAGCTGCGTTAGTGACATCTTCTTCTCCTGGAGACAAAGAGACGGTGAAACTGAACAACCTGCTACTTTTGAGTCATTTTGCAGACTTTACCTTCTCTGTTGAAGAGTTTCTGTGCATGTAGCTGAACCCGGCGTTGTAACTCTGCAGCAAAAACTGAACAGCAACATGAATGACTTCAGTTTAGCAGCATCAACAAACTGAACAAATGCGAGACGACGAGCATCATTACCTGCCAGAACATCGCCGCTTTGACTCCGCTGTGAGGCAAAAGACTCGCAACAACCTGGAAACAGGAAGTGGTCGCTGTTTAGCAGCTGAGGGAAGTCATACTGGCTTCTTTAGGTTTATTTTAATGTGAAGAGAAAGAATATTCACAAAAAAACAAGCATGTTGGATGTATATACAGCACAAAACTATATGTAAAATGCATAGCAATACATTAATTGTATAGATATAATTTGAAAAGAGTAGAAACTGTGATATGAGTAAAAATCAGATGTGTAAATATGTGTAATGTTGGACATATTTGGATGAGATTTGGAAAGGATTTAATAAGACTTGTCTACAACTTTTTGAACTGGGCATGAAATTTAGTTTTTTTATGTTTGATTATTATGATACATTTTTTGTTTTCTTTTTAATTATTTTATTTTTTCTCTGGCATCTTACTTGTTCAACATAAATAAAGATTTCATTTCATAATTCAAATAATATCGATACCACGTCTGTATTGATAGTTTCAGATTCCCTCTTGAAATTTTATTTTTGTATTGTAGTTCCTCGACTCTACTGCTAAAACATTCTTTTGTTTTAATTTGCTCTCAAATGATAACTCAAAAATGTTTTTATTTTTCTACTGTTCACAAAGCATTTTGTGAAGACCCATAAACTTTATCCAAATTCTATGCTGGGTTTCAACGAAAATAATTCTAAGAAAAATCACAAAGGTAGAAAAAGGTATTTATGTTATTTATGTCTTTTCAAACTAAAACTTTTATAAAATAATTATTTCACTCACTAAGATGTAAATCTGTTTTTAATGTTTTCTAACAAAGGAATGTCCTGGACTGTTACTTTGTTAGCAAACATGGACTTCAGGTAATAAACACACTTACCAAAGGTCCTGATATTGGTAGATATGCTGGAAAGAAGGAGAAAAATAAAAGTCATAATTTTTTTCAAACTGTACAGGAAACAAAATGCATTTCAGAAATTTACTTCAAGTAACTAACTGGAGGTGTGAGGGTGGAGCAGTGAGACAGTGGTGAGGTGTACGGTAGAGAGAGAGTGAATGTGTTTAGAGCAGGAGTATAGATACATCAACTCTTATTACAGTTTAATTTATTGAAATATCTCCACATTGTAGGTCAGTATAATTCTGGAACTGTTTCTAGTTCAGACTTGATTAAAATGTTTTTGGTTGAGTTGTTGCTTCTTTTTGGACAATTGTTTCCTCTGGAATGATGAGTAACTGTGGCAACGAGATATTGTTTTTTCCAACCAGGAGAGGCTGATTAACATCTTAAAAGCATATCATCCTTCCTTGTACGAGTTAGGATAAGTCTATGGGAAATAATACACGTTTATTACTTTTTTGAACTTAAACATTCTTAAATAATGAAATTTTAATTGTTTTAAGGTGTCATGTCACTTTAAATCCAAATAAGCCGCTACGGCCACGCCCTCCCCAACTCAACTTTTACACTCGTATATGCAAATGGCTGCAAACAGATGCGCAATTATGCAACTATACATCTTTGAAAAGCAGAAGTGGAGCCTCCTGCACAACCAACAAAAATGTATCAAGCAGTTTCTGGATGATAAATCAACAACAAAAGAGCCATTGTGCAGCACATACAGTGGTAACACCAGCTGACCAAATGTGCTGGAACCACTAAAACATTTTTTAGAAATGAAATAAAAAGAAAAAACAACATTGCAGAATACATGTAATTTTAGGTTAAACACATAATTAATTCTAGTATAATAGATTCAGTTCCCAACCATTATTTTTTGTCCTTTAAAACTTTTACTATCATTAAATATAACATCAGTTGGCATTAAATTGTTACAGCATGCCTAGTAAAACTGAAATGTGAATTTTGAGACAAAAATGCTCGTTTTCATTTCATACCTGGAGGGCGGAAAAAAAGTGGAAGAACTGCACCAGAACCAGGGTGGGAAGAAGACTGTAAACACAAGATAGAATAAATATCATATGCAAAAAATAATTTTAATAAAAGTTGAGATTTGTATTAGAAAATATGTGAAATCTAATTAAACTTACAAGTGAGAGGTTCACTGCCGCTTCATCCTGTCAGAAATGCAGATATTAAAGGTTTGCTTTGTTTTAAACAACTTTACGTACTTAAAACACTAAAAGGCACTCTGACCTTTTCATCCAGCTTCTCTGTACTTCCAATAAGAGAATGGGCTTTCAGTATTTCAGCCTGAGGAGAGCAGAGAGAGCAGATTATTACGACCAGGCCAACATCGGAGCAGGTCTCCATAGTTACTGTTAAATCTCACATTAGAGGAGAGCAGCAGGGACGGATCCAGGAGACAAACCCAAGTCCTCAACCTGCTGAGGAAAGACTGAAAAACAAAACGGGTTCAGTGTAACAACCATTAATGATCTGCGTGTTTAATCACTGCGGTGAACTGTTACCTGGCCTTGGTTTTTCCACTGCAACAGATTAGCATCCATAACGAATAAAAAAATAAAAGTTTACAGAAATTAAAGTAAAACAACCCACTGAAAAATAATCCTAAAAGCATGCCTTTCTCATGCTTCTGAGGTCAAGATGTTTAAAACGAGACTTCCGCTTTAGTCACGTGATCAGCGCTGTGGGTGGGTATGTTCAAGATGCATTCAAAAAAGAGGAAATAACAGAGATATGAAACGTTTTATTTTTAGATCACACACTCCAGTTCAATACATCAATAAGTTGTTAGATAATTAGGTAAAATTGATATAATTTAAATAAAACTGGATAAATGCTACATCTATTAGTTAAATTAAGACATTCAAACATTTAAATTATTTATTAGATATATAATAAAACGAGAACATAATGGTAAATCCACATTTGTTTATTTCACAGTCCTATTTGACAGTAGGTCACGAATTAGTTTAATATCCATCATAGTCGGTGGTAAAAATATTATTAATCCTGACTTCAACATATACGCCCCTCTCAATATGGCGTCGACGTTGACGTACGAAGTTCTGAAGAGCACCTGAAGGCAACATGACCGACAGACGCCCTTATTTTATTCTTCGGGAAATACTTATTTCGTGTTAAATCCTTTACTGCAATATAATTTTTCAAAGTGTAACAAAAAATATTTATTTATTTTATTTTACTGATTTTAACGACTGATTTGTGTCCCGCACGTGGCTAAAACCTCCCTCCGGTTGTGACATAATCCAACATGGCGGCCACCGTTGGCAGACTGTTCAGGACCTCTGTGAGTTAAACTCTTAATTTCTGTCAGCTTAGGCTGTTTGTTCGCTCTGTTTACCCCAGTTTGCAGCTCAGGAAGCAGGAATAAACTCATGTCAGAAGAAGTTTTTAATTAATTTGTTCAGAAACGGGTTAATGTGCTGCGTATATATCCAAATTTGACACTGTGTTTCCAACCTCTGGTTCGCGGGCGCTCCATGCAAACATTTAAAAAAAAAAACGTGTTCAAAATTTATTTGTTAATTATTTGTAAATGTGCGCTATAATTATGTATTTTGGCTAAATCTTTGAAACAGTTGCGTGACTTCATTTGAGCAGCGATTGAAATAGTTTTCAAATGATGCCAAGATCAAAATGAAGGTTAAAAACAAGGTCAAAAACAGTGGTTATTTATATTACTGCATAAGATATTTGGCACAGGTTTTCCATTTGTTAAAATATTGCAACAAAGTCGATAAAATGAAGACATTTTGTCCCTCAATTTAATTGAAAGTCATGAAAATTTGTTACCCAAAATCACAAAAAATAGTAGTTGTGTTTTCTGTTTCTGTATATGTTACCATAAAAATGGCAAATGCTCTTACTGCCTTATAATTAAGCTAAGAAGTAAAAAAAAAACCTAAGAAAGAAGTAAATAGTTGGCAGCTGGCAGCGTAAATCCGTGGTCATCTGATTGACTTTTTTTCTTGTTCATTAAATGCATCCAAACTAAGAACCTTTTTTGTTCCAGTTCTTCAGTAATTTGTATTTTTAAGTATTTCTTATTATCTTGTAGGTTCAGGTTGCAGCTGGAGGGCTGAAAGTTGCAGCTGCTTGCCAGCATGGAGTTGGCGGCGCTGCCAGGGTCCTTTCTGCTCCTGTTCTCCAGAAATCCTTTTTCTCCACCGGTACGTATCGCATCACTAACAACGTCCAGGAGTCAATATTATTCTTTCTACTGCTGATGATCATTAATCAGGTTAATTGTTTTAGTCCTACAGATGAGATTAAACCAGAACTGTTTGTTTAAACCAAACACGGCTCTGTCAGGCATGGTGGTGGCAGGGTGATGATTTGGGATCGTTTTGCAACTGTTTTTCTTATTTTTTTTTATTTTTTATTTTTATTATTTTTATTTTTTTTTCTTTAAATTTTGCTTTTAAAGCAACCAAAAACAGGAATTTACAACCGAATGGTAAATAAACAACTAGAGGATTAATAATTTTACATCATTTAGCTCTTTATTTATCAACTGGTGTCAAACTACAGATTAAATTGTATTTTTCTTCCTGTAAAGTTTATTTTATTTTTCAATCTTCTAAAACAAAAAAAATAACAGAAGCAAAATTGTTTTAATTTAAAATAAATAAATATTAAAGAATATTTATTAGAATTTACTAACTGTGTAAGATTTAATTTTCTCTGCTTCAAAAAGATTTAGCAAATTAAATTTTTTAGTTTAGTCTCTTTTCATATGAAACAGTTGCTGATTTCAGGCATAACGCTCCGTTTACAGACCAGCCTCTTGTGTAAAGGAGACCAGAGAGAGCTGCTGGCCGGATCTCCAGATAACAGAGTAAGAATCGTTTGACGTTTTGTTTATCAGGCTCCTCCAGATGGGCGGCCGCCGTCACTCAGCCGGCGCCCGGCTTTAAGGCCACGGCTGTCCACAACGGGGAGTTCAAGGACCTGAGTCTGGCGGACTTCAAGGGAAAATACCTCGTCCTTTTCTTCTACCCTCTGGACTTGTGAGTATTTGTGAAAAAATAAATAAACTGGGATTTAAGATGTGAAGATGCAGAAATGGAGAGAACTGAAACAGTTTGTTGTTACTGGCATTGGACTAAAGCGAAACCTTTTTAATTCCTGCGTTTTTGCTGTTTTCAGTACGTTCGTGTGTCCGACGGAGATCATCTCGTTCAGCGACAAGGCCAAGGAGTTTCACGACGTCAACTGTGAGGTGGTGGGCGTCTCTGTGGATTCTCACTTCACCCACCTGGCCTGGATCAACACGCCACGAAAGGTGCAAATGACTCTGGATACGCAGAGACTGCAGCGCATATGTAGATGAATATGTGTGTTAGCAGCTTTTATTGCCGTTCCAGGCTGGAGGTTTAGGAAACATCCACATCCCTCTGCTGTCGGACCTCAACAAGCAGATCTCCAGAGACTACGGGGTTCTGCTGGACGGCCCGGGAATCGCACTGAGGTGGGCTCACTGTATCAGGAGTTATACCTGTTAACATCTATAGCTTGTTTTATTTTCATATTCAAAGCCCTTAAATTGTTTCAACATATTTTGTGTGAGCCAAACTGTGAAGAGGAAGTAAAATTATATGTGGATTTCCATATAAAAACGCCCACAAATAAAGTCCAGCCTTCTTCAGAGGTGATTTGGTTTGTAAATAGTCCAGTTGTGAGTAATTTAATCTCAGTACAAGTCCAGATGTTCAGTGAACATTAGAGAACAAACTGGATCATGAGTTTAAATCAGAGTAGCTTATAAAACAAAATCCCCAGTTTTTAACATCTGTTTAGTCAATCCGGTTCAAATTCAGAAGGACTTTATTCAGCCAAAAGGGAAAATAAATCAACAATTAATTAACTAATTAATTGATGAACATCAGCTTCAGTTTGTGCAAAAGCAAACAACTTGATTTTGGTTCCATCTTCTTCTGAATGAAGTGTTTAAATGTAAACAAAGAAAAAAAATGTTTTTTTCAAATTGTAACCAATTTTGGGTTTTTATCTAGTGACTTTTTCTCTGTTTCTTTTCTTAAAATGAAATGACAGAAAAGTTTCAAAAACTTTTTATTTCAATCATTACAGTGTAGTATTAGAACCAGAGTGTGAATTGTTTAATACAAGAATAGTCATAATAATTAATATGAGAATAACATTAGAATAAAGTCATGATATTAAGTGAATAAACTTGTAATACTACTTTATTGTTGAAATGCTTTTTCTGAATTTTTTTTCTGTGGCCTTAATACTCGTTATAAATACAAGATGTTTGGTCCTGGGTCGGCTGTAATCACTTTAAACTAAACTAGAAATTTAATGGTGGAAATTAAAATCCAGATTTTCCAAAAGTTACATCTTCAAAAACAGTAAATTTGAGGTTAAATTATGGAAATGGGCCTGATATTGATGAGGGCACTCTGGAAGAAACCGTCGCTGTGGCACCGACTCGAAAGTTAAAGTCTAGACTGTTCGTGTCCAGCATGTGTGGGGTCTGCAGAGTTGTTGTGTTGGTCTAAAATACATTGAGATATGTGGTAAATACCTCTCTTGCCCAGAGAAACATCCGATAATCTTGTTGCATTGTTTTAGGGGCTTATTCATCATCGATCCAAACGGGGTGGTGAAGCACATGAGCGTCAACGACCTGCCAGTGGGTCGGAGCGTAGAGGAGACGCTGCGCCTGGTCAAGGCCTTCCAGTTCGTCGAGACGCACGGAGAGGTTTGTCCAGCCAGCTGGACGCCTAAGTCGCCCACAGTGAGTATCTCTGGGCAAACTGCAGATCCCTACAGCACCTAAACATCCCTGATGCTGTCCGCAGGGGGATACGGCAGGCCGTTTTAACATAAAATCAGTTTCACCACACTTACAAACAGATATTCAAAATTGGCTTATGAGTACAAGTATTAGAAAGTTAAGATATCTCTAATTATGTTCTGACTTGTGTAAATGACAAATTTGCCTTTGAGTTGTTTAGTCAATGAAGTTCTGAAATGCTTTTTGAAGATGCACCATTTTCAGCTTGGAAATGGGTCGACAGCGACTCTCTTAGCTTTTCAAAGCCGGTTTGATGCATTTTGTTCGTCGGAAGTGAATAAGCAGAAATTTTTTGCAGATTTCTAAAATGGTATTCAAATTCTACATTGTGGCATTTTCTGACAATTATGTGCAGAAATTGAACAGCTCCGTAACGACACAGGGGGCTCACGCAGTTCTTAATTCAGATTTCTAAAAATGTAATTTTGATGAGTCACATTTACATCCACGTTATTTTATGTTGTAATTATGGAAATGACAAATCCAGTAATTTGAGTTATAATTATTATTCTTACTAGACAGAATGTTAGTGCGGCGAGCTTAAATTCAGATTCCTGTAAGTCAAAATGCCTTTTTAGATATCCAGAATGTAATTACTAGTAGTGAGACGTTAAAATTATGTTATGTTATGTTACGTTATGTTAAAATGGCCTGCCATTTTCCCTCCTCTTTTGGATTAGATTAGCTTGGAGTTGAGGTCAAAGGTCGATCAGCCTGCTTCATGTTTGGATGGAGACTAAAAGCTGTTTGACTGACTAAGCTCATTACTTTACCTGAGCAAAGGTTACAGATCTGCTGCAGTGACCTTCATGTTGGCCCCCTGCTGGAAGGAGCTAACGGTTAAATTAGGAGACCTGCTGGGATTTTTTTATTTTTTGCAATCAAAATCCCTGATTTTTGTGGTGCTATTTTACAAATATGTTCAAGAAATTTTGCAATATTTTTTCCCATTAAACAGTTTCCAAATTCTACATACAGAAGAAAAAGGACACAAGCAGATTTTATTCCTTGAGGAACGTAAATGGATCAATTTACATAATTTTCACAGAAGATAACTTTATCAAGTGAGGCAGCAGGTTTCTAGTAGAAACACTGCCACCTGCTGGTGGGAGCTCATGGAGCATCGCTGTAAAGTTATAGTGAAAGAAATAAGAAAAATGTAGGCAATAATTTTTCAGTCATATTTTCACCATCTTATTTATCTATTTATAAATATCAGAGTTCCAAGCTAAATCTCTTATTCACAAAATATATTTAGTTCCCAAATATTTAGCTTATATTTAATTGAAAACTAAATGTTTAATTTTCAAACTAAACATTTTGCTCAGATCTAAATATTTAGCAAGTAAGCTAATTATTATCTTCATTGACACTCAATATTTTGACCATTTGTGTAAAAGTCAATTATGCATTAGTGTTTAAAAAAAAGCAGCTATTTTTATGTGAATTTCAACAAATTATTGTTGGTAAAAGGACAAATTGTTCTTTTACCAACAGTAAAAGAACAATTTTACTGGTTAGTTTTTTATAGTAAAAATTTTAAATTATTTAAACTGAACTGCTTTGCAACAAGAAGGTCCTGGGTTTGAATCCCCAGCTGGATTTTGTTTCTGCTCTTATCAAGTGTTCGGTGAGAGCAGCATAATGTCTAATTCTCGTTCCTTTTCAGATCAAACCAACCCCTGAAGGATCGAAGGAGTACTTTGAGAAAGTCAACTGACCGTTCCCACCGCCGTCAGGTGAAAATCACAGAAAATAAAAAGCTTCTTAGTTTACTGATTAATCTGTTCGACAAACTCCTGGCTTTGATTCGTCTGGACCCGTTTGTGTTTCTGTTTATCGACTCGCATCTCCACTGTATGAAGATAATAAAAAAATCACACTGAGTAACCCCTGTACATAAACATGTTTATTTTCTTTTTACAGCAAGTTAATATGCAGGTTCAAAATGTCTGACATTGGTACACAACATGAAGTGCCAAAAATCAACCAAAGTGGGAGAGAACTGGAAATTAGAAAAAAGGCATTTGCCACTTCTCATACAAGTAGGGTACATACTGTATTTACACAAAGTAGGGAGAAACACTCTGCAGCACAGTGTGGTGATGAAAACATCTAGTTTTAGGTGTACATAAACTTTACTTTGTACAGTAGCAGAAACGAAGCGCCGCCTCGTTCCTGCAGATAGACGGCGTTTTTCTTTTTAGCTTACCGAAAGACGTGGGGCCTCTTTAAAGCTTTGAAATCCAAATAAAAAACATCCCCCAAAAGAAGAAAAGTGGGTCGAAATGTGGCTCCAGGAGTTTGAAACAGAAAAAAATGGAGGCAGAATTTGATGAAGGTGGTTAAATGTGGAAAAAACTTCATGCAGTTTCAGGCAAGCTGTAACAGCGCCCACCCCAAGCACCGAACTAAGAGAAAAACAAATCAATGCAACTAAAGGATTCATTAAAAAAAAAAAAAACACCCTGTAGTAAAACTGTACAACGAAAATACATTTGGGATCTACATCTAAAGGTACATTATTAAGGTTATATACACGCCACCCCATCCATATATTATCTTTACATGTAGACTTCATTCAACCCAAACATTTAGAAAACAAGACTAACTTGGAGATGGGATCACATCAAACGGCCATTAAAAACAAACAGAAAAAGAAAATCAGTTCTTCCTGCACCTCAGCTGCTGATCCGTTCCTGTCCAGTTCAGAAACCCGACAGCTGGTCAGAACCTCACCGACTGGATGGACTGCTTCTGGAGAATTAAGCCACCAAACGGAGCATGGCGGCGCGTTTTTGTTGTTTTCAGTGAAAGTAAAAGAACAAACTACGGTACGGCGGAGAGACGACGATACTTCGAGTGACTTCCAGGAATACAAAATAGAAACGAACCCGGCTCCCGTATAATCCGACGCAACAGAACCAAGGCTTTCCGAACGCTCCGGCCTCTTCACTGAAGAGAGCTACGCTACTCCGTCAACGTGTCGTCTCGTTTGGGACTGGCTCGGGGGGAAAAGAGAGAAAAGTCGGCTTTAAACATTCAACCCCCCCAACCTTTTCCTAAAGCAACTGATTAAAAAATACATCTCCTCCACAGACTTCTCTCTCTTAAAGTCACGGTGTTGAAATTTATTCAGAAAAAAAAAAAAAAAAAAAAAACACAATGTTGAACAAAGTGAGATTCTCACAATCTCTCTGCAAGAGGGAAAGGAATAAATGACTTGTGCCTGCCGTCTTCCAGAACACGAAGGTGGATCAGTCAAATCCCCGTGTTGCTGCTACGCTGCTTAGTCGATTTTCACGTTTGTGTAGATCTTCCTCACAAAGGCACTTGTTCCCATGTAGCCGACGGCGCCTGGAAACAGATTGAATGAAGCGGGTCAGTTCTGCAGAGGAGCTCTAGGAAATGTCTGAGCAGCAGTCGGACCGGAGAGCCCAGAAGGCAAAAAAAAAAAAAAAACACCTGATTGACAAACACTTTTTGAAACGGGGGTTGTGTGGAGTATGTCTGAGTAGGCATTAGGCAGAGATATTTAAAATGTTTGAGGGCCAAAATCAAACGAGCAGAAGAAGAGTTTGTTCTGAATGTATGGAGTACAGACTAAAACAGTGACGACCCTCCCCCACTTGTTGCTGCATACTGCTGGTCAGCTGGCTAAATGCAGGCTTCTTGAGATTTCCCTTACTCATGAGAAAAATTTACCATTTCAAAAACAGTTGTGCAGCAACTAAGACTGAAACAATCTGATTAATTTCAATGAATCGATTATTGAAATCAACTAATTTAGTAATAAATTGCTAACCAGAGTGAACCAACTGAAAACAGTTTTGAAAAAAAAAAATACAATCAGAGCAATAATTAAAGCAAAACTGTACAAAAATATACACATTTTGCATTTAAGGTGAAAAAAAAATCTTACTGAGTGTAAAAATGTTTTTACCAAAACTCCTCATGTTGCAGTTTTAGCTTCACCCGGTTCAAATTGTGCACAAAAAATCCATTGAGCTCCTTTTACTATTCAATTATTAGTTGGATAAACACAAAAATAACCAGAAACTGTACTAATTAAAAAGAGGATTAAAAAATGGAATGAGTTTTTTTGCATCTTTTAATGTATTTCTACCATGAACTCAGCAGAATGTGCCACTTTTTATCTGGTTAACCATCAGAAAAATGGATTTCTGAAATAACTCTTAGCTGGTGGTAATTTATCACTTAGAAATTTAACAAGGAAGCAGATAAAGTCCTAATTAGAAGCTGCATGTTCTCAACTTTAAATCAGAGTACCCATGTTTCTTCAGTTTGTGACATGTTGGTGTTTAAATCAGAGCAGAAACTCACCACACATGATTCCCAGAGCAGTGCTGAACACGGCCATGTACCCAAAGTAGAAGGACGTTTGAAATAACCCATACATCCTGAAATGCACAAGAAAACATTTTAGAATCAAAGAACATACTTTTAATTTCATTTCAGTTTTCTATCAAATATTATAAATACAGCCATGACTCACTTAGTTTTGAAGAAATAGTAGTAAAAGGAGTACATGTAAACATAAACCGCAGTAGATGCAGCAGAGAGGAAGCTCGTCCACTGCCTGGAGAAACATCAAACAAACATTTACTCACATTTACTTGAGTTACTCTGGAAATATTTTTACTACGCTGCACTTTTTACTTTCACTCGAGTAATTTTATAATGAAGTATCTCTGCTCTGCTCTTGAGTAAAATTTCTTCATTTTCATGTTTTAACTGAAATTCACCAGACACAAACACACACCTGCAGTTTTTGTTAGAGTTTCATAAGTCTCTTATTGAAAATAAATAATTTGGAAACATTTTCTTTTTGCCTGATTTTATTACTTATGTGAATTATTGTCAAATGAAAATACCAAAATTTTAACTTAACTTTATATTTTGGTCCATCTGACGAAGTCATTTTTAAATATTAAGTGGTTGATGTTTTGATCAGTTGATTAGACTTTTTACCAAATACTTTTTTACTATTGAGTAAAATTTCTGGATTCTCTGTACATTTTTGGTTACTCTGCCACCTCTGTAGCATAAACACATCAACTAGAGAATAAAACCCTGATGTGTGTTTAAAACAAACGCTCACCATCTGTAATCCTCGGCGTTGAGCAGGAAGTATGTGCACACGATGGTGACGCACACCGTGACGATGCAGAGGATCACCAGGACCAGCATCATGAAGCCGTACACGTAGTAGATTTTGTAGGCCCAAAAGGAGGTGAAGATGAAGTACCTGACAGGAGAGGAGGAGAGAGCGTGTCGTTGCGGCATCTTACGGAGAACCGGATCATTTCCTCAGGAAACACTTACATTTCTATGAAAATGGAGCCGAAGGGCAGGATTCCCCCGAGGCACACGATGACAGCCGGCTCCATGAACCTGAGGCAGGACGAGATTCAACACAATCAGAGCGTTTATATTTCCCTTCAGGGAGACTAAACATGTTTTCTAAACATGTTTTATTACTTAAAGAAGGACAAGTCGGACGTTTTTTTTCTATTTTACAGCCGATGTTTCCATGAAAAGCAGCAGTTTGTCCTCAGAGTCGGCGGGTCAGACTTACAGAACGGAAACAACTTCAGGTGTTTCAGCAGCAAACACACAGATTCAATCAAAAGGTAAAATATAACAACAAAAATAACAATACAAGGCTGTACAAGCAGGGGCAGATTTACAGCAAAAGAAAAAATCCTGTGCAAGAATATTCAAATGTGCAACTGTAAAGATTGTGCAAACAATAGCAGGGATTTGTTGGTTATAAAGTCTAGGGCTGAAACAATAATCAATTATTGAAATAAATGTCAACTAATTTAATAATCAATCAATTGATAACTGTATTGTGCAGAGTACAGACTAAAAAAAGGCCATTTGACAGAGATACAACATTCAGAGCATTAATTAGGTCAAAATTTAACAAAATCTTTTCATTTTGCAAATGAGAAAATATTTAAAACCTTCTTTTTCTTTTCTCAAGTGGCTGTTCAATAATGAGGAGTTATTTTCTTAAAACAAGCTCCTATATTTTGCTGAAAAGTTACCTGTAAGTTAGTTTTGTTTTATTCCAAGTGTGACAAGATATTTACACTAAAGTCTAGGCAGAAATACTTGGAAAGATTTTTGTGTTTTGTCCATCTGTACATTTAATTTGCAGTAATGTATGTGCTGCTCCCTGCTGTAAAATCATCCACCCACCATTTCTTCTCGGGGATCGGCCGCGGCACGGCGTTCACTCTGCAGGGGAAGTTGGGCTGACCAGACAGGTTTCGCCCCAAAATGGTTCCCACGAGGTTCAGAGGCAGAATGACGAAGAAGCAGATGCAGCAGACAGCAACCTGGAGCGGAAAGAGAAAATATATTGTTTACATCTGCTGTGTTTTCATATCCCCCCAACTGTCGGATCAATCAACACAAATGATCAGCAGATGGACTGATTAGTGACAAATTTACTTTTCCCCATTGATCTCGAATGAAACAGCAGAAAAGGCTTCGTTATGAACTGTAGGAGGTTTATGACTGGATAAAACCACGTAGAGTAAACGGAGTGAATCGTTTCTGGTGATTTCATGGAGGCTTCAGCTGCACAAGAACATAAATATATGGAGAATGAAGAGTTATCCAGCCGCATATTGATCAGAGATGTGACCTTAATTTCATTTGGTGGTAGAGTAAAGGAGGCTAAAGACACATTTTTATGTTGAATTTATGATGTTTCATGCATTTTCTTTTGTTCTAACACATAAAATTCCTCTAAAATACATTCAGGTTTATGTTTAATGTCAAACAGAGGCTGTGAATGCTGACTGAGCAGCAAGCCAAGCCTTCAAGCAGCTGTTTCTAGTTAAGAACATCGTTGTTGTTGATGAATTGTTGTTGTCCTGTGAAATGCGTTTATTTCAGTTGAACTCTTTAGTTTAATCCGTTTCCTGTTTGTCCAGCGGATTCGTTGCTTCTGCTGCTTCCACCAAACGTTTTATTCTCAGCGCTCTAATCGGGTCGCAGCAGACTGCCGACACCGCAAGCTGTTGACTCAGATTCCTTCTGCGTGTTGCAATGTGAAGCAACGACTCACCATGGTCCCGAAGGGGATGGCTCTGGAGGCATGGTAGTAGATGGCAATGAAGTTGATGAAGAAGGCCGTCCCGCACACCATGGCTGGGATCATGAAGGCCCCGATGAACATCTGCTTGATCCATCGCCTGCCTGCAGTGACAGATTCAAACCTTTTTAAAGGGTTTTTCTTTTTAATGGGTTATGATTTGGAAGCTTTATTACCTCCTTGTTTTGCATACAAACTTCCACCGAAGTAGCCGTTGACAGGGGAGGTTGCAGCGTAAACAAAAATGGCTGTGCTCAGCATGGAGCCCCTCCTGCAGAAAACACAGAAGGTTTGAGTTCAGACCGGTGGACAGTTTCCTCTAAAGTTTTATTCCACATAAAATGTATTTGAGTTTTTTGATTGTTTTTTTCTGTTAGCACCCCTTATAAATAGCAACACATTCTGTCAAATTTCAAAAGTATGTTTCTGGGCTGCAAAACCCATAAAATGCAATCGATAATGGAAACTTTTGGGACGTAACTGCAGCGGCTGGGAAAAAAAAAACACAATTACAAAAAAAAAGATGGTATAAAGACAACAAATAGGTTGACTATGTTGGTCAAACATAAAAATAAACTGCAGGAAACCGTTTTCCAAATGGCTCAGAAAGTGCTGTTAGGAATAATGTAAAATAAATAACGCAACATGTCAAGCATAGAATTAGACTGAACGGATCTTCCCTAATGGACCAGGAGCTTTATCACCGATACCCAATGTAGAATTTTTCTCACTTTTGGATTGGTGCATTTCTAGTATTTATTTAATTTACCATGGAAAATGGAAATTAAGTAAAAACAACACAATGTTCAGAGTTCAGATACTCACTCTGTGTATAAATCCTCCACCATCGCAACGATGATGACGATGAAGGAGACTGAGAAGATCTGGCAGCCGGAGCCGATGAGCGAGGAGAAGATGAGCGGATGGCTGGACGGCCTGAAGACGTCGCCGTGCACCTGCTTCCAGCCATACTCATCCCCCAGATCCCTGTCCTGTCGACACACGGCGACAGGAAGCAGAGCGGAGCAGCTTCAGCGACGAAGAGGCGTTTAAAACCAGCATGATGAAACCAAAGTTCCCGCGGGTCGCTCACCATGTCGTCCATTTCTTCCTCTTTGCTGTATCTGGCGTAATCCTTCCTCAGGGTTCTCATTAGGATCATGGACACCAGGCCCACCAGGAATATGACCATCATGAAGGAGTTAAAGATGGAGAACCAGTGAATCTAAAGGCAGGAAAAAAAGGTTAAATAAACATAATGATAGTTCATTTTATCTCCAGACACCCAGTGACACTACAAGAAAAACACTGTACAAGACGTTCAGTAGAAACGAAAAGAAACGGGAGATGAGAATGAGAAGGGAAACTTGATTTGATTTGCTTTGGGTAGGCCTGTTCTAATAACACTTTTTATAAGCTGTCCCAGAAGTTATCGCAATAAACTATAATATTTTTGTTTTGAAACTGTTTTCAAGTAACATAATGGCATAATAATGCAAGTAAACCCAGGGCAGATTTAAGACTTATATCATCCAGTTTTTTGTATAAAGAGAAACAAAACAAACAATCATGCCAAAGCTTTAAATAAAATCTGTAAATGACTGGAAGTCAGTGAATCTGCTGTAAAACTGGGGTGATTTGAGAAAATGTGGAGGATTTAGTCTGAATCATCTGAAGTTCCCAAAGTGAGAGTTACAGAAATGAAACGGGGAAATGACAAACACTGTGGATCAGGATGAAGCAGAACATGAGCAAAGAGAAGGACAGAGATAGAAGAGGAAGAACATATGAATAGATAAAAACTTAAACTCCTCTAAAGCAGGAAAAAAACGTTTTTGCTTCTGAGAAATCCTTAAAAAAAAAAGAAGCAGCAGTTTTATTTGCACTTCCTGAACAGCAGCATCCATCCCAGCATGAAACCTGAGGAGCGTTTCTCTCACCCGGTGCTGAAAGAAGGACGGGTCCAGGTACTTGTCAAACCTGTCCTCAAACTTCACATCCGACTTCTTCCATTTCACCTGGGTGGGAACAAACGGGCAGGATTTGAGGTCAAATCCCGTAACCCACGGTAACCGTGGACACGCCCCACTTCCTGCCTCTTTTCCCTTAGCAGCTAATCAGAAAGCGATTCAAACATTTTATTGTTGTCAATCTGATCATATTTAATAATTTATTTGTAAAACCACTGGCATCAGCATTCTATGTACCGGCAGTACATTGTGTTGTTTTAAGTCTCCCCACAAGTTTCCAAGTTCAGTTTATTAAGTCAATCAGTAAAATGTAATCAGGACTGCTCAGTCTGTGGGATTCTCAAAAGAGGAAAAAATGCAAATGATTCACAGTGAATTTCTGGTTTTTTAGACTAGTCAGTAAAACATAAAAAAAAAACTTTTTAAAACTGTAAAAAGTGATTACTTGTCAGCTTCTTATACTTATTTTTCTTTTTAACATTTTTTGTAGGGATTTAATGATATGAAAATTCTGGCCAATAGGTATTAATATTGCTGTTCTGGTCGATAACTGATATCATATATATATTATATTTCACTACTGTTGACACATTTAAAAAAAAAAGAAGAAGATGAAAATAAATGCTGGATTAATATCGGCCCAGTTTTGTTTATCAGACGATACTGATGTTATATCTCTAATGAGAAGTGCTTAAGATTTTAGATTCACAGCAAACAGGCTTCATCCATTTCCTGGACTTTTTCTGCGATCTACAGAGTTAGGGCAAGAATAACTGTTTTGTTTTAAATACGAAAGTAAATTTGTAAAAACAAACAATTACAAGTCCAGTAGAAGACTTTGTATTTATTTTGATTCAAATAATTTAAAAAGACTTTTAGTGTTTTATGTTAACGTTTTATTGCAGTTGATTGGATTTTTTTAAGTTGTATTGATAATCTCTGCCACATAGCTTTTTTTTTTTTTACAGATTTTTAAAAAGTCATTATAATGTCTTTAAATACACATTCATGCACTCGAGTCAATGAGAAAAAAATCAGAAGTTCTGCTTTTTATGCAAAACAACAGTTTGTTCATGGCAGTGGCTTTGCTATGTCATCACTTTTGTATTCAAATATATAACATTAAAACATATGTTGTTAAAAGTAGCAAATGTTAGACAAACTAATCTTCACTTCAAGTATCCTGATGATTAGTCTGACTGAAAGTATATTTAATTATGTCAAAACATTTAATAGATTGGAATTTAATCATTCATTTGCCTAACCCCAACCATCTGAACTTTTTAATCCAATTGTTAAAAACGGGGAGATTCATAGCTTAGTTCAGTTCTGGTGAACCCAGTGCGGTGTCGTCTCATAAGCTGAATATATTTCACAGAACAAATAAACGTATTTGCATTTCCCAGAGTCTAATGAAATCACGAAACGGAAGCCTAACATTTGCATACTATGTACAAAGAGCTCTCAGTACTCACAGAATAGGACATGGCGATTCTGGTGTTTGGCATGAGCTTCACTTTGCCTTCGCTCGTCAGGTTTACGTCAACGATCCTGTTGCCGTTGTAGCCGATCTCCAGCTTTTTGTACGTCCAGAGGTAATGTTCTTCTCCGTTTTCGTCCGCCTCGCCGACGATGCCTTAAAGAAAACGAGATGGATGGAGTCACTGATCTGACAGAGGCAAAAGTGCTGATAGGGCCTCAAGTCTGAACGCAGCGCTGCTAGTCAGGACGTGCAAACCAAAATAAGGGGAAGCTTGTTGCATTGCGTGTCACTTGGGTTGCCACAACTATCTATAGTCCATCTATAATGAAGGTCAACTATAATAAACGCATCAATGTCCTCTATAAACTATGTGACTTCATTTAAGCTGCTGAATGAAATCTGAATTCGTCTGTTTCCACTGATTAAACTTTGATAGATTTAAGAGAATTTGATTAACTCTTCGCCTACATTGTTCATGTGCAGTTAACCAAATTTATTCCATTTCTGTTTTCATAACGTTTCATTTTGCAAGTTTCAGTCTCCATTAAAACCAAGCGAAGAGTTTAACAGGAACACATATTGTTCCCTTTGGACTTGAAGGGTGAATCTGGATGTTTATTTTCTACTTCAATATTATAATTAAGCACTTATCTGTAAACATAAATAATAAAAGGGTTATTTTAATAATTGTTATGGGAGAGGTGGGATGATTTACTTAGAGAAACAGGACAAACTACTATGCATGCAATGAAACCTAAGGGTAATTTATAGAGGTGACATAAAGGTAAAGTTTTATCACAATATTGGCAATATTGTAATAACAATAAAAAAATGATTAAACTATTAATTAGCCCCACAAACAAATACCACTCTTGATAGAAAATGGATGCATTTGCAGGCTTCTTTAGGACACCAGCCACATAAAAAAGTGTGATTTATGTCACTAAAATGCACACAGAGGCAGGAATATATATATATAATATATATATATAATTTTTTTTTCTTTTTTTCAAATTTATTGACATTTATTGATAGTCTTACTGAAATAATAGAGAAAATATGAAACAACCCTGACAATACAGATAGTTTTGGGAGATTTTAAACATTAATTGAAATTTATCACGATAAATGACAGGATAAATGCCCATCCCTACCAGAACCTTCTGCTCCAAGGCAACAGAGCACCATATATATTTATTTACTATTATTCTGCTTTCTGGTATACAGTTAGTACAAAAAATTGCCAAAAATGTTAGCTTTAGTAATTCAGTTTTTTTATATTGCACCAATTCACCACAAATATTTACAAAAATGCTGGGAAGCTAAAGTATCACTTTCTGTACTACTTTCAGAAGCAAAGTAACAATTCTGCTTCTGTGCAGAAACTGTTAGTTTGCTTTTAGTAAGAGAATCATTAAGAAGGTACAAGAAATACTTTTATGCTACAAATAATGAACATTTAGAATCAAATGTAGCAGCCAGTGTCTTCCCCATCCACATAATAGCCCGGTTTGAACGCAATAAAATTGATAACACTGTCAAGTGTTTCTCCAAGGTCATAAAGTAATAAAGTCGAGATCTGCTGTGTTTGAGCTTGTGCATACAGTTCACCGTCATGCTTGCTGGAAAGTCGATGACTCAGTGCAATCGACTCAGTGCAACCCAAAGTGAATTTTATTAAGTTATCTTAAAACTTCAATCCAACTGAATCCATGTGTTTGGCTTGTTGGCATGTTTCAGGATATAAATGTAAGATGTTTGATCTAAATATCTAAGCATCTCAGAAGTGATGAATCACGTTTTAACCCCTTAAATGCAGCAGAGTAAATATCAGAGCCTCACCCACTGCATGCAACATCCGCATGCAGACGGGTGGATGTTTAATCAGCCGGAGGAGTGGTGGCCACGATTGCGAAAAAACAAAAAAAAACAAAACGTGACTACAAGTTTAGCGTGAAGAGGAAGAGACCTAAGAAGTGCCTTTGACATCCCTCTAATAGTACAGGTTGTGTGACATCAAAGCTCTTTCGCACAGGTGAATACACTAACGGTAAGTTGCTGTGGATCGTTTGCATCCTAAATCCGTTTTAAGGTAAATGAAGTAGTAATGAACGAGTAAACAGCACAGTCATGCAGCTTCATTCCCAGAACTGGGTTGATCCCTTTGACTTTTTGGTGGGAAAAACATAGCAATATTTAAAAATCCCAAAACTTTTCAGCATCAACCAAAACCCCAGAGGTTGAAAGTAGCGTCACTTACCCCAGATGGGCAGGTCATCGATGTACATCTGATACCAGTAGTGGTTCTTTATAGCGTAAACAAAGGCATCCTGTTTGGGTTTGTCCAAGTCAATTGAACAGTATGTGTTCTGCATGACTTCCTCTGCAGAGATAATGGGACAAAACATTTTCAATTAGGTCCCATAAAATGTGAAACATACATGCATTAACAGTTTTTCGTGCGTTTGGGCCAAACAAAGCAGAAAACCTTTAAACTTGATGTCCAGGCCGCTGAACTCCAGCTCCACCCCCTGCAGAGCCTCTCCGAGGGTTTCATGGTAATGACTGATGGTCTTCTTGGAACCCGCGCAAAAGGGCAAAGAGAAATACTTGTACGTCTCCTGTCGATTGTGGTAAGGCCCCACTGTGTTCATCCATAAAACAACCTCCTCCTTATCTGTGTACTACGAAGGGAAAATAAAGGGATTTATTCAGAGCAGTTCAAGAATGCTGCACCTGTTCTGCAAGTCCATCAGGTTTCTGAATATACAGTCTTGAGCCATGATTAGCTTTAGGTACAGTTTCATATCAGTGGCAACTCAGCAGACTGTGATAATGAGGTTTAAATAAAAAAGGGAAACCATTAAAGCGTAAAGTATGCATCAGTCCGTTACTGACATCAAGGCATGACGAGGTTTTCAAAAGTGTTTCAAAATTGCACAAAAGTGAAATCTTTTTATTGCGATGCCAACCTGATAGATCTGTCACAATAACAAATTTTGCTGAACAATAAATTACCCCAGAAGTTATTGCAATAAACAATAATGTTGTTGTTTTGAGACTATTTTCAAGTAATATAATGCAAAGGTTATAATAATACAAGAACGCATTCTCAAAGGTCAATAAACTGTAATGAACATTTAACACTAGAACTGGAAGACATTTTAAATATCCAAAATAAATAAAACAACAAATAAAATTAATCATGAAGTCTCTATAAACAAAACTATCCTTCAAAAAAAGGTTTAGTTGTGACCCAAACACCAGACTGAAGATTTTTATGATCCAGTTTATGGTAGAAAGATAGAAAGAAAATGATAAATCATGCAAATGTAAATTATTGAGTTTGTTTTAATTTATCATGCAATTAACTGATTTATTGCAACAAGCTTACAATCTGTTTCTCATTACACTGCAGATCAGCTGGCTGAAAGAAGGCCACTATACTTTTCCTTTGCTTACAGGAAAGGTTAATTTGGTTGTTTGGAAAAAATGATGGTGTGGAAACTAAAATAGTTGGCTGCACTGACTGCCAACATTATCCAAGCAGATAGCCCAACTAATTAACCCTTTATTACTACCTTGGTTTACTGATGTTAACATAAAAAGAGCATATATTCTGCATAAGAATGCACTTAAACTATTGAATGTTGTGAGTTCTTTTTAGCTTAAATTATGTACCAAGATAACAATAAATGTCATGTATTTATCTTTATCTTTTTATAAGAAAGATAAACAATGTTAATTATTATTTTTCCAGAAGTAGGACTGGGTATGTCATTAAAAGTGAGTTGCTGATGCCTCCAAAACTAAACACCTTTTATTTGCTGTTGACAGTTATAGAGCTAATATTTTCAAATGCAAATTTAACACACAAAAATTAGCATTCATTTATTTTTATTTTTCTCAATACCTACTAGCAAAATAGACAAAGTTAATAGCTAAACTATGTTAAATTTACCTGAAGATGAGAATAAATCTTCAAACCACCCAAATTTTCTAGAATCTCTTTTCTCAAATATTAGCCCAGGTCAGGTTAATATTCCATCCAAAACGGAAAAATAATTTATAGATCCATTTCAAGGTTTAAAAAGGTCTCATTTCAAAATGAATCTAAGCGGAATGTTTTTTTTATTTTAAGGCAGAATTACTCGTTTTTAATTATGTTAATATCTTATTCTACAGTAACGAACATAACATTTGGACTCAAAGTAGGATTATTACATGTCAATTAACTTAAGGTTCCCCCCCTACTCTAGTAGAAATACAAAACGTTCATTTAAATATCGTGATATTTTTTACTCTGTATTGATTCTAAAACAGATGCCCATTGTATTCAAATTTGAATGCAAACTAATGAAAATGTACCAGTTATCACTTTCAGGTACACCTGTATTACTCTAGAAAGCGATATGCCGTGGCTGTGTTTGCTTACGTTGAAGGAAGTGAACTTCCACGTTGTATTAGTCTACTCATCCGACTGCTTTCATACCTACACCAGGTTTTTTTTTTAATATTCAGACTGATCAATGAATCCAAGACCTGCTCAACACTTCGAGATAGTATCCGACGAATCAAACGAATAACAGAGTAAATACCAACAGGCCTCAACGTTTCCCATGTGTTCCAGCTTAGCCTATTTACGGTTCTACTTTTGTTTTAAGGCTAAATGTAGTTTAAATTTGCTCAACTGACTAATGGAAGCCCCTTGGTGCTGTAAGAACAGATTCCACCGGTGCTAAAGGAAAGCTAGTATGGAGCCGTTGTGAAAAGCTAACAGTTAGCATGAGCGGTTAGGCCGATTAAGGGTTGAATGTTCGCTGGCTAACTGAATGCTTATCTGTTCAATAGCACAGCAAGTATCGATTTATCACTCAACAGACTAAAGTTATACACCCTGGTATGTATGTGATCATGTTTCTTGAACCGCAGCTAGCAGCTTACCCACAGCATAAACGTCCATTATTTTTCAACGCTCCCCCCCTCTTTCTCAGTCGGCCTCATTTAAACGTCGTCTTACCGTGTGCTCATGCTCGTCCGCGTCAACAGGTAATAAAGAGCCCACTACTGCAAGGAACGCCGCCACTGCCAACTTCCACCGGGAAGAACCCATTATTTTTTGGTGAAAGTATGCAGAAAGATTGGGGTTGTTAGCAACGCTGGGCTAATATCCCACCTTCTTCCTGGTTGTATGACAGAGGCAGTTTTCAGGGATGCTCTCTGTACGCTCTCACCGAACCTACGCTGGATTGGTCGAGAGGAGTCACGTGGTGCTCGGTGTCCAATCAGCGTAGAAAGCGATGGCTCCAGCGGTGGTTGGAGGAACTCTGTCGGCGCATCTTCCGCAGGCTTCAGCCACGTCATCCCGACTGCCAAGACCAGAGCTTCACCTTTGACGACCCGACCACGCGTGGACGGTGCGGGGTTTTATCATAAAATAACACTTTTAAATTGTTCTCAATGGCCTAAAGCTGGCACCCTGTTTGCTATTCTTAAATTGGCATATTTATGGAGTATACCTAAAAGTACGGAAGAGGATTAGGGCCATTGAAAATAATTTTATTCTGACTTTAATCACAGAATGTTGGTATTAAAGTCAGAATATTGAGGAAGAAAGTAATCATTCTGAGATTAAGGTTAAAAACCTGAGATTAAAATCTGAATCTTGAGATTAAAGTCAGAATTCTAACTTTAATTTCAAAATTAAATTAATCTAAAAAATAATCTGAAAATTATTTTTTTTCTCAGAATAGAACTAATGAGAATTTTCATTTATCTGTTCCAAACATCTGTTCAGGAATTGGCTGGGGTTTGTTGGAAATATTAATTATGCTGGTTTTAATTATGTTTAATCTTAGCTAGTGTTGAAATATTAAATTGATTTTTGGTTGTTTTGAGTAGGCCTCAATTTAGACTCATGGTTTAATAATATAACTAAAGTAGAGTTTTAGTAGAACACAGACAGGTAGCTAAGCTATACTGCTATTGTCATGTTCACAAACACTGGGTTTGTGTCAACATTAAATACATTGGATAACATTATTTAAGTGACAGAACTGAAGTGGAAGCTTAGGAGTTATAGCATTGGAATAATTTATATACACCAGGGCCGTGCAGAGACTTTTGGAGGGGCAGGGGCTCAAAGTTAAAAAGGGGCACATTTAAAAACAAGACCTTAAAACAATTGTTAAAATTCACAATGATACTTTGTTTGACTGCAAAAGAGGAAAATTTTATATCATTTTTATGTTAAATTTGTGGCAACCAGAAACTACCATTAATTAGACCCGTTTTAAAATATTTTTTTTAAATTTCTCTTTCATTTCAGATTTTGACTTTTAGATTGTGTTTAATTATTGAACTTTTTATTTCTTTTGCATCTTTATTAAAAATTTGTTGTTTTTTTAATTATTAGGATTTTATTATTTGATTGTTGTATTATGCGACTTCTGTTTCATTATTTTTGAGTACAGCTCTTTGGTTTTGGAGTTAGAGTTCACTAGAACTAAATCAGGAACAGTAACTCCAGAGCTGCAGAGTTTAGATGCTGCATGTTTGTTTCTGATGTAAAATAAAGACAAAAACTGAATAAATAAATTACTTCTAGTGTTTCTCTTCATGTGATTTAAAACTCATGTCACGTTTTTAGACTCAGTTCAGGGAAAATATCAACTGAACAAACTGAACCATGAATGTAAAGACGATCAGACAGGAAATGTTTCTTTTTTATTCATTTATTGATTTACTTTTTCATTTCTGAGGCAGAGAAAGCTCCATTAGGGAGGTCAAGGTCAGGTGAGAAAAAAAAACAACTATTAATTTATCCTAATTCTACAAACTACAAACTGATGAAGATACAACTATAAAATTACACCTGAGAGGAAATCTGATGAGAATTTTATTTCATGATAGTTTATATTTAAGCCCAGTTGTTAGTTTTATCCAATCTATGTATTCACACACATTCATAAATGTAGATGGTATCAGAAATGCAAAGCATGTTCCACATTCAGCAATCACACCATAAATCATGCCATTGATTTATGGCAATGGCATAAATCAATGCCATTGCCATAATCATGCTGAAGCAATCAAGCTTCAGCATGATTGCTGAATCGCTCTGTAGAAAAATTTATATCAATATATTTATTTATGTTGTAAAACGGAAAGGTTCTAATCCCTGCAGAGAGATATTGATGAAACAAACTTACATGACGACGTCCTTGTCTGGTTCTTCAGTAAGGAATGCACTGCCGCATGTCGGGTCCACGTGGGTATCCTAAACAACATTCATGTTGACACCCTGAAGATGTGTTGGAATAGGAGCTTCGGGTACTGTAGACAAACATGAGAATCATAAACATGTTCTTCACTCGACCTTGTCTGTAGAGACGGAAACAAAGATTTTACTGTCATAACTTCAATATTTCTCTCACGTCGCTCATAACTGGGGTTGGTTGTCGTCGCTGCCTCTCCTGCCAGCTGAACTGCACAGTCTCTAAAACACAATAAGAATAAAATGTAAAATTAAAGGTAATAATGTAGAAAATGAATTATGATGGAGAACAATGAAAGAACGAAAAATAAATCCATGGAGTGTCACAGGAGTATCCACCTCCAGTCCTCAGTGACGGTGTCCTACGTCCTTTACGTGTGTCTCTGGTCCAACATATCTGAGCTAAATGGGTTCTGGTGGTGGCCTGATTACCTGACTCAGGTGTGCTGAAGCAGAGGCAGCAAGACTGGAGACAGAAAACCTGAAGTCATGTTTTTCAGAGACAGACTTACATTTTAAGACGATTATTACAACTTGGTAGCGGAGCAGGTGGGACGTCTGTTATTGGCCTCCGAAGCTTATTGGCCCTGGTCCGTATAAATCACAGGATCGTATCAGATTACCTGGTTCTACTGTTTAGCTCTCCATCGATGAACTTTAAACATTGCTACATTAATCCTGCAGAAAGATAAGATTATCATGAACACACAGAGAACAAGATCATCTGCAGATAAAACTGTCACGTTTCCTTCCTACCACCAGTGAGCTGCAGTCAGGACCCACTCAGGGTGGATCAGAGATCCTCCACACAGGGACGTTGGAATTGCTGCCCTTAATCAGAACATGATAAAGACGCTTCCTTTCATCACAGTTTATATGCAAAGAAGTTTCAGTCTAAAACAGAATCAGAGGGAAGTTTGAGAGTCACAGAATGGAGCATCCTCCCTGGGACCAGTGGAAGTGTCTCCAGTGTGTCCAGCGTGTCCAACTCACCCAGCAGAACCTTCAGCAGAACCGTTGCTGCTCCAGCTTCCTGTGAATGTCTGCAGTCCTGCAGCAGCTTTTAAACTCTGTACACAACTTCCTGCTGGACAGGAAGCCACCAATCACAGGACGGAGACTGATCTGTCCAATCACAGGACGGCCACTGATCTGTCCAATCACAGGACGGGCACTGATCTGTCCAATCACAGGACGGCCACTGATCTGTCCAATCACAGGACGGCCACTGATCTGTCCAATCACAGGACGGACACTGATCTGCATTGTCATCTGTACACAGAGGAACTTTAACAACTCATCATTCTAAAGAAACTTGAAAAAAGTTATTGTTCCTTTGACAGATTATTTCACTAAAATATTTCCCCCTCTTATAACTTAAATAATCAGCCAATGAAATAAGAACTTTTTCATCAATATTGACTTAAAACAAGCAGCTCCTATATTTTGCTCCCCGATTAATCACAAAACAATCTGGTGCAGACCCAATGCTGTGTCCAGGTGTAATTTAAGCAGCACAGTGTAGTCAGTGTCAGCATCATCAGTGGTCATTCATATCCAGTTTGGTGCAAATCTGATGACATGCGATTTACAGCCAACCATATGCAAACCTGCAACAGACTGGCGACCTGTCCAGGGTGACCCCGCCTCTCCCCTGGAACGTTAGCTGGAGAGGCACCAGCAACCCTCCCGACCCCAGTAGGGACAAGGGTGTACAGAAAATGGATGGATGGATGGATGGAAACGGTGAGGAATTGACATTTTCCCTCTGGCTCCACCCACATACTCTTAGGTCTTAGCATCATGTTGTTTTGTCGTCATCAGACACAGGTTTAAATCTGTATCAATCAAAATTTAAAAGAAGACATCCAGATTGTTTTACAAAGATCTTCCTTTAAATTCCATGGTTACTATACAGCAAACTCAAATGTTTTAGGCATAAAGATCCAAAACGGCTATTAGTATTGCAAAGAAATGCACATTTTTTTGGTTGCGATAGCTTGGAGTTTCCAATAATTTAACAATTAGCAATAAAATCCCACTAAATGGATTTTTCAGGTTCTCTCATATGAAGCAAACACCTGACAGTCAGAGAGGTCAATGTTTATTCACTTGCTCAGCTGCGTTTTGACCTGGAGACTGATTGTGTGTAGGTCGTGTCCTGTGACTGCCTGCTGCTACGCATGGAGGTCGGTTTTATCCAGGAGTTTAGATCCTCATATCGAACATCACTTCTTCTGACTCGCATTTTGAGACCGTTGTCCTTAGTGGTGTGAGTATGTGGGAAATTAGAAGGGAAAACAAAAATATAAAATACTCATGGATACTAACTGGTGACTTAAAGAGCATATTGATGAATTATTTGTTCATGAATATTGTCTATAATGAGAACTGCATAGTACCACACCTTTTTGGGGTATTTCTGGAGATAGATGTACGACCTTAAGAAACCTGGAAGAAATTTTAGAGTGGTCAGAATAATTGTTGCAGTTTATGATAGGAGACAAGAACCAGCTCCTGCATTAGGAGTGAGAGGCTCAGTGGGCTACAGACTTTTTTGCAGCCCAAATTACAAAAATATTTTTACACTTAAAAATTTCAAGTACTACATCTAGAAAGTATTTACAGCAATCTATTGTTTTCTTTCTCTGCAAATGGTATTACATGAATCTCTTACCTCAAAATTCTACACACACGTTTGCCATTGTGACAATGCCGAAGAAAATGCTAATTAATCACATTTAAAGTATTCACAGCCTTTGCTTAATAGCACGACCACCAGATGGCGCTCATTGGTCGCCATCTCTAAAAGCAGGTAAAACGGGATTTATGCACAAATGTTTCTGATTTTAGGAGAATCTAAACAGGGCAGGATGTTTAGAGAAGCAACAATTGGAAATAATTTGTTGTTTTATATTATCTATATATTCTTACAACCTGGAGGAAGCAGACAGGACCCAGCCTTTACTTTCTCTGCTTCCAAGTAAGAAGTCAGTTTTTCTTCTTTCTTCCAATAAAGGATTCAGCGAGTTTTTTATTCATTCTTGTGATTACAAAATGGAGAACAGTACATTTTGATGACACCCAGGGTAAACGAAAAGGCTCTGTGACATGCGTCAGTATTCCTACAATATAAATCAGCATTTTAATTTGACCAGGAAAAAAAACCAACCGACACAGTTTTGGACACATATGGCTGAATTGTACGAAAATACCAGCTATGCCTGACATCTTACTATAAAACCGGTGGGGAGCAAATGCTGATTCAGTCCCACTTTGCTGCAGTTATTTTCAAGGTGTGAATTTTTTAAATCTATTCCTGGGTCCTCTCAATAGTTTTTATTGGATTTTGAAATGTTGATTAAGCGGGGGAAATAGATGAGGGGTGGGCTTTTAGTTTGTTTTAGTATAAAACAAACAATAATGTTAATAATGTTGTATTTGTGTGCAGAGTTTTTAGGAAAGAGATTAATTGCAGTGCTGGGAATAGTTTATGGATACACACACTCACATTCTCATACTCACCACATGAGGATTTTGATGAAGGAGCCAACCAAAATAATGAATAATGCTGACACAAGTGAAGTCTTAACTGGAGTACTAATGATTACTGGGACTATAAGATGTGAAAAAAAAGACATGCAATATATTTTTAGAGTTCATATATTTCATAGCCATCACTTTATAGCCACAAACTTATAAAACAAAGTAGAGCATGACTAGAAAAATTGAGGGGACAGAAAATTCTTCAGTGAAATAGCAGAGTACCTCTTCTTTCATAAGGACCCTCATGCTGAATGTTCCCTGAGAGGAAAAACAAACAAAGGCTGAATCAATCAGACTGTTTAAATCTGCTTTTACTGCAGTATTCAGGCACACTAACCACCTTCCATGTTTCTCCGATTACCTTTTCGTTGACCAGCCAGATGAACCTCTGGAGACGTCTGATTACCAAGATCGTTGGTGGCCACACAGTAATAAATCCCCTCCTTGGTGATATTGAGTCCATATATGTCTCCGTCGGCTACTTCCATGGTTCCATTTGTGCTGTTCCTGAACCAAGTGAAGAAGCTGACGGGAGGATTGGCTGTGCTGGAACACGTCAGGTTCACCCAACCATCTTCTGACAAACTGATGGAAGCTGAAGTGTTTTTGGGAGCATCTGTGGAAAATGTGACACACGTTCAGTTTACTGATGAGAACTAGCTGATGTCCTGACCGGGTCACTTACAGGAAACACTGAGGGTCACTTCTGCCTTTGCGACCTTGTATTTTCCTCCATCCACAGGATATCTGACGAAGCAGGTGATGTTGAATCCATCATGTGTGTCTGACAGCGTGATGTTCTTCTGGATTTTATCTGTAAACGTTCCGTCTGTGTTCTTCTCCGTCAGTCTGCGGTGGTCTGGTTCCAGGTTCCAGGTGAGTTCAGGAGGCGATTGTGGACAGGGAGTGAGAGCTGAGCACGTTATAATGACAGAGTTCATCTCCTTCAAGTCACCTGAGATTTCAATCCTGGGTCTCCAAGCAGAATCTGTGCTTTCACATCACACACACACATTTCACAAAGTGAGATACAGCAGATTTACTCGACATGTGGAGCATAAAAAGATGGAGGATGATGAAAAATGAAGAACACATTTAAAAATTAAGTGGGTAAAATGTTCAGTTTGTGTTGACAAACTGCTGCCTTTAACTCTGGACTCTGATCCTGTTAATGATCCTACAGCAGATGTTTAACTTTTCATTATGTATGTTGAGCAGATAACGGCACAATTTAACATTTTGAAAATAAATGTGCTTAATGGAAACACAACAATTTAAAATAAATAAACTCTCATTTTTCGATAAAAAGCTTTTGGGCTAAGATGAGGTGGATTGTTTGACCATATCAAAATTTGATTATTTCATACAATGGTGTATAAGGGCTGTTATAGGCAGAAAGAGAAGAAGTAAATTTCAGTCAAAAAACTCAGAACTTTTTAAATTGATCTCAAACATCTTCCTGAAAAAACGTGCACATTTCTGAGTTTCAAAAGGCGACCCCTTTTTTTAAATTACGAAACTCAGAAAAATTTAAAAAGTCAAAGAGTTTTAATTTTCAAAAATCAAAAGAAATGTCCAAGTTTGATATTAATCTGAAAATGTTTTGTGGTGGAAATCTATTTCCTTCTACAATAGCTCTTATACGAAGTTGTAATTTCCCAAAACTGCAGTGGCAGCAGTTTTTTTTCGCACCACATGATCAACATTGTTGCCGCGGCACCAGAAGATGATGGCGCGGCAAGATTTTTAATGAAATATCGCGCGAACAAACTTATTCACGTTTGATTTAAATTTAATTTCTTGTTCAATAAAAACACTGCAGAATATTGACCAAATTTTGCGCATATTTGTAATGGAAATAGTTGGTTTACACCAAAAATGCTTCATTATTAAACAAAATGGTCTCACCTCTAACGTTTACGTTCACCGGCTTACAAAGAGCGCTTATTTTGAACGGGCCGTTCTCAATCCTGAAGTAGTATTTGTCCTCTTGCTCTGAGTTTATCTTAGAAAACACGGTGGTGCAGTTCTTCTCCCGCAAGTTTCCAGTAATGTTCATGTCATATTTGTTTTTCAGCTGACTGCTGTTGTAAACCACGTTTTTCGGACTGTTGAGAATCGGGGCTCCAGGTTTTAACCAAACTCCAAATGTTTTTCTCCGAGGATTGAACTTGTGCTGTGGTTTCACTGTAAAGCTACAAGGGATTTGCAAACAGGCTCCACTCAGTGCCTCGATCTCTCTCGGTGCAGTAAAGATGAAGCCTTTGGCCTCTTCACATCCAGTCGGTCTTCCTGTAAAAGCGACGTAAATATGAGGACAACGTGGAGCAAAATGCGCCTGAAGAAAAACTTCCCGATCCAGAAACTCCATCAGAGCTGAAAGTCTCTTTAAAGAAGAACAGGATCCATTACTTGAGGCTCTAGTTCAATGTGAAAAAACAAACAGCTCACCTGAAAGAAAGGAGACACTCAGTAACAAGTTGACTGTCAGCACTGTCAGCATGTCGTCAGACAGGGCGGCCATCACACATCTACGACCCTCCATCAGCTCAGAGACGAGATGAAGGAAAAGTTAGAGTTCAGCTTAAATAACGGCCGATAATTAATTAAAATATCAAATTACATCAGCGAGATACAGCAGAGTCCTAGAGCCAAAAACAGGAGTAAATTTCCACCACAACTGAGATTAATCTTAGAAATTTTTTAGAAAAATTTTGGAAATTTCTGAATTTCAAAAGTCAAAAACATTTGACTTTTGGAAATTTTGTTTGAAAAGATTTAAACTTTTTAAACCATTATTTATTCACCAGAAAGTTTTTGAGATCAATCTAGAAATTTGAGGTTTTTTTGTAAAATTTCTTTGACATTTCAAACCCAGACATGATTATTAATTACTTATTTTTATTTTTTTTAAAACATTGTTTTAGATTTTTTTTGGAAGAAAATTTACTTTTTTCTTCTACCTACAACGGCGCTAATAGACCATCATAGATAAATGTCACATTTAAATTTCCTAACTAAAACGTATTGAAAAAGAAAAAGAAAAACATAAAAGTTCTGGCATTAAACAATAAATTAACAAACTTAGTAGAATAATAATTAGTCTTACAAGGCTGTTATCTTCATCTGCTCATCAGCAAACCAAACTCACAACTACTCTTGTTAAAGAGCTTCACTTCCTGCCTGGTTTGTTCAAATCAGGAAGTCATTGTTCTGTCGGACCTTAAGTTTGTGTCTCCCGTCCAGCAGACTGACTTCACAACATTACGGCTCACAGTATTTATTCTGACAAGAGAAAATTCAAATGGGTGGTTAGCATCAGTCCAGCAGCTTCTGCCCTGCAGTTACAAACAGAAACACAACTGAATGTGATCGTAATTTATTTGACATAAATGTAAATCATTAATCCACATAACTAATCTTATCTTTAACATAAACATCAATTACTATATATCTTTTTTTGTACAGGAAATATAATCACACATATAACACACATCTAAGAGTCAAAGACCATCACACAAATTGTAACTTAAACATTATTTGCATCAAAAATTTAAACATACCTAACAAGAGAAAAAGTGAAATTGGTGGTTAAGGTCAGTCCAGCAGCTTCTGCCCCTACACAATAAATAGAAATACAATCAATAACCCCAGACAGTTCCTACTGCAGGTCAATGGTTAAATGAACAGTTAGCAGGTAGCGGGCGTAAAATTAAACACAGCTTAAAATCCACAACATTAATTATGAAAACAGTTAAAAACTGTTCCATAATTAACAGTTTCCAAACTGTTAATTATGGCAAACATGGCAAAACTAAAAATGAAGCCCTGTATCTAATTAAATCTGTCTAAAATATATGTTAAAATGTAATATTTGTAAGGAAAACACAGAGCTGGTCCTAATACATACCACAGCTGGAGAAGGCAACAGAAAAGGGGGACGAGCTGACAGTTGGTGGTTGCTAATGGTAACCAGCAATCTTGAGCAAAACATAACATAACCATAAATGTCAGGAGAAAATAGCTTTTTAACGAACCAAAATTAATTTGAACTGATTTGGACAAACTCCACTTCTATAATAATATTGAAATAAAACCCAGTTACACTTTCCACTCCTGGACTTGTCAAAATTGCAAAATAAACAGGATGCAATAATAAAACATATAAAACATATATAATGTACAGCTTCTTCTTCTTCATCTTCTTCTTCTTTTACAATGTGCAGCTTCATTTCCAGCTGTTGCAAAAGATGACAAGTGTATGACATGTCATCTATTAAGGATTTAAAAAAGGAAGTAAATGTCCGCCAAATAATTATGAACATTTTTACATTAGCCTCCTAAATTATCTAGAAAAAAAAGGAAATTTATGAGTTTCAAAAAGCAAATATTTTCAACTTTTTGGGTTTCAAATGTCGAAAATGGTGCAGCTCAAGTCCCAGAATGTCACCGTATGTTTTTTTAACTGTCTCATTTTTGAATCTTAAAATAACTGTTGCAGGGCCTCAGTAGATATGAGCTTTTCACAGTATTAAAGTTCATTTTATACATTTTAAAACATCAGAATTTAGGAAACAAATTTGACCACAGGACTTTTTTTTTTTTTTACATCAGCAATGATTATTATCTCTATGTTTTGAGCTTTTAATTAGAAATGAACATGGATCCATTGCAAAAACAACACACAGTTAAATAAACTCCAAACACACATGAAATAAAATCTTAAAACAAGAAAAATATAACCGGGGGAATATATGAGAGGCCCCATGGGTCAAAACTTACAAACTCTCTTACACATACTATTAAACTCTCTTACACATACTATTAAACTCTCTTACACGTACTATCAAACTCTTTCACATTCACTATCAAACTCTCTTACATTCACGGTCAAACTCTCTTACATGTACTATTAAACTCTCTTACACATACTATCAAACTCTCTTACACATACTATTAAACTCTCTTACACGTACTATCAAACTCTCTCACATTCACTATCAAACTCTTACATTCACAGTCAAACTCTTACACGATTGCAACGGAAGTTAACTTAAAATTTCAGTTTCTGATTGGACTCCAGGCAGGAGTAGGTGGGTTTTCACGGACAGAAAAATAGCTGAGCGGCAGCGACTAACAGAGGCAACTAATATTTTAAATGACATCGTTAGCGCTCCTACAGAAATGTCAGCATTATCAGAAGTGTTTAGAAGCCGACAGCCAGCATCGGAAACCCCATCTATCAGTGGGATAAAGCTAGCCGTCTCTTCGGAAATGGCAGTAAAGCCAGCCTGCACTCGATTTTAATGTGCACGACAGCACAAGTTATGGCGCTCTCTTTTCAAAATAAAAGCACATCTCCAGTTTATGTTTGATTCACACATCAAGTTTCTCTCCGGCGGCTATAAAAGGCTAAAGCTTTGTGTTAATTAACTTCCGTTGCAATCAAACTCTGTCAGAGAGTTTGATAGTACATGTAAGAGAGTTTGTAAGTTTTGGCCAATGGGGCCTCTCATAAAAATGGATGGATGGACAATTAAAATATAGAATCCAGTGGGTAAAGGCTATGTAGTTACACAATGGTGTACGGTAGGTGGCGGTATGCACCTCTGAAGTTGTTTGCAATCTCCAAGAAGAAGAAGGAGAACAAGAGAAACGGTCCTGTTAGTCGAGGCATTCATAAATTTCTGCCTTGTCTTCGCTCGAAAGACATGAAAGATATATAAGACAACGAAAATGGTAAGAATATTTTCTTCTGTTTTCTCAGGTTGACTTTTCTCAGAACGTGAATCGGAAACAGCTGATATTTTAACTTTCCAAATTTTGCGCACTCTTTTTGAATATAAAGTTAATACCGATTTTTGACTAAACGGGTTTATTATATCGCCTGTTTGTCAAAAACAACTTTAAAAATAACGACGATGGTGTTGGTTACTATTAAATAAACCTTGAAACATCTGTAGTAAGGTCGCTGCGTTTATTTGTGTTGGAAAGTAGCAGTTATGTTAGCAACGCAGACGTTCACAAAGGATAGGTGGCTGTGTCGATGCCTGATTAATAATAATGCCAATGTAACAAAACCATTTGCAAAATGCGGTTCTATTTCCAATTTAAGGAATATGTTTATGTTGTCTCGGATGATAATTTTATTTCACATCTCTGAAAATCAGCATTCAGTGCCACCGTCAACCGTAGCCAGTTACAGGTTAATTCTCGGTCACATCCAAGTATAACAGACTTTAATGTTGAAGTTCATTCATTTTTGTCTCTGTGCGCCACCCAGGTTCGTTAACTAGTTCCATAAACATGGTTATTTAATCTGCAGCATGTGCGTGTTAGCAGATAAAAGAGAGAAAAACATAGAATCCATAACAGTAACAGCAGGGGTCAAACTAGTTTTAAAGTTTTGGGAGTACTATGACAAAAGTACATAAATTCCCTTCTCACCCACCGCGAGTGGTCTCCCTTTCATCCTCTGAGCTCGGGTCCTCTACCAGAGGCCTGGGAGCTTGAGGGATCTCCTCCAGTATCTTGGCTGTGCCTAGAACTGCACATTTCTGGACTGAGATGTCTGATGTTGTTCCTGGGATCTGTTGTAGCCACTGCTCCAGTTTGGGGGTGACTGCCCCGAGGGCCCTGATGACCATAGGCACCACGGTGGTCTTCACCTTCCAGGCCTTCTCCAGTTCCTCTCTGAGGCCCTGGTATTTCTACATCCACCACAACGGCTTTCCTCTGTTCTTTATCCACCACCACAATGTCCGGTTGGTTCACCATTACCATCTTGTCTGTCTGGATCTGGAAGTCCCACAGGATCTTAGCTCGGTCATTCTCCACCACCTTTGGGGGTGTTCCCCACTTCGATCTCGGGGCTTCCAGTCCATATTCTGCACAGATGTTCCTGTACACTATGCCCGCCACTTGGTTATGTCGTTCCATGTATGCTTTCCCTGCCACCATCTTGCACCCTGCTGTTATGTGCTGGACTGTCTCAGAGGCCTCCTTGCACAACCTAAACCTTGGGTCATGTCTGGTGTGGTAGATCTGAGCTTCTATTGCTCTGGTGTTTAGGGCCTGTTCCTGGGCGGCCAGGATGAGGGCCTCTGTGCTGTCCTTGAGTCCAGCTTTCTCCAGCCATTGGTAGGATTTCCTAATATCAGCCACTTCAGTTATTTGTCGGTGGTACATTCCATGTAGGGGCTTGTCTTCCCATGATGGTTCCTCCAGCACCTCGTCCTCTGTTCCCCATTGCCTGAGACATTCGCTGAGCACATCGTCCGTTGAGGCTTTGTCCTTGATGTATTTATGGATGTTGGATGTTTCATCCTGGACAGTGGCTCTCACACTCACTAGTCCTCTGCCTCCTTCCTTACGGCTTGTGTACAGTCTCAGGGTGCTGGATTTGGGGTGGAACCCTCCATGCATGGTTAGTAGCTTCCGAGTCTTAACATCTGTGGCCTTTATCTCTTCCATTGGCCAGTTAATTATTCCGGCAGGGTATCTGATTACTGGCAAGGCATAGCTGTTTATCGCATATATTATCGTACCTGTCTGTCTGTCTGTCTAATTATTTTAGTTTATTTTTTTGCGAAGTGATAAGCTGGGTAGCTCTTGAATTGCTACAAAATGGAGCTGTATTTCCCTCAGCCCACTGGCTGCAATGTTGACACCGTGAGATGCCATATTCTGAACACCATGGCATGGAGTCATCCCAGTTTTCCATGTCTGGGATATAACCATTTATTTTAGCTTTTAAACTGGTTATATTGATCCTGTGTCCAGACAGAGTAGCCTAGCATCACAACCTGTTTGTTCTGAAAATCCTGCAGCTTCCACTTCTCTTCCTAAGAGCTATGTTAGGTTAAAGCTCATCTTCTGAAGTTTTGATATTTTTCCTCCAACAGGTTCCAGAGGAATCACCTCAAACCAGATGTTGGACTGGATTTTATTTCAATGTCATTTATGAATGTTAACTCTTTATTTTCAACAGTGGAGCTAAAGGTTGAAAAAGGTTATTATTTTGGAGAAAGTCTCATCAGCATCAATATTTCCACTAAATAAGAAGCAAAAAAATAGTTTGATAGAGGAAAAGCCTCTCAGACTCTGGGCTCAAAGCAAGATGCCCAAACAATATTTTATAATATTGGACAATTATTTTAATTTCACATAATTATCCCAGTAGAAGCCATTTGAAACTTCAGCAAAGGTAAACAAAGGTAAAACAACCCGAACAGGTGATCAACTCTAAACCACTCATACCTTTTTATTGTTGTTTTTCAGAGGGAATATAATACAGTGTTTAAAACATGTTAGCATTTTAATGCTCATAAAGTGTAATAATTAAGTGAATGTTGAATAGAAGTTAGAACATTCTAAAAATGTGTTTATTTAAATTTTTTGTAGCATTGCTTGTTGGTTTCCATGTGGGGCCTTGGCCAGAAGCTAATACTGTTTGGTTGGCCATGGCATGGAAAAAGTTTGGGAATTCCTGGTTTAAAACATGGGGTGCTTAGTGACATTACTGCTACTCACGCTAACTGTTTAGATCATTATTGACAACACTAGCATCAGCAATGGCTCAAACGTGGTGCCCAGTTAACGGGAAGAGAGTTTCCTGGGACTGATATGACAGTTCATTCATCTTTCTGTTGTTAAAGGCAAACATTTATTTAGATTGTGTTCCTTCACCCTTTCACAGCCATATTTTTTTTAGCAATTGTTAATCCTTTTTCTCAACTTGGCCAGATGGTTTTATTGGCCATGTGTCGATTACCAGATGTATTTGTTATGTTGCCTGTTCTGTATCCATTGGTTGGCTATTTAATGGTTTAGTGTCCCACTTTGATGCCAAATGACATGTTTGATTGGTGTTCAGACTGACGCTGGTTGTTGGGAGCCAGATCGCATCCAGCCGGACTTATTGATGCCTGCAGACAAAACCTCAGGAAGAGGAGATTCCTCCAACACCTTCTTCATGGAGACCGGTTCTGGAAATCTCGTCCCTCGGTCTGTCTGTGTGAACCTTGAGTCCACCATCATTGGTAAGTCTCAATACACGTCGGAAAACTACTGAATAAAACAAATGAAATCAAGTATTTGAATATGTGTTTATGTAATAGCTGGATCTACCATTGTCAGTGGACCATTCAGAAGTTTAGAAACAGAAATTTAAGCTTTACCATCTGTATAGTGTGTGCCTCTCTTATATGTTCATATCAGTCAGAGATGTGACTGAGGTTTCCACTGCACTCCAATATAATGTCGTGATACCCTGAGGTAACTGTGATTCCTTACAGACATCCAGTAGTGCCCCTTTAGCGCCACAATATTTGTCTCTCCCAAAACCTCCTCTGCTTTGACTTTCTCCTCTTCCAGTTATGTATCTTGGATACTACAGAGGTTTTTGATGGCATTTGTTGGGTGTGGTCATTGGAGGCTAGGCATATTATTTCAACTAGACCCTCATCCTCCACAATGTTAATCAGTTTTTAATGGGTAGCCACCCATTTAGCTATTGCTGTTGAAATTTTGTTGCTTGTTGAATTATCTAGATGTCTCAGTTCTGTTAAGACTACCATCTGATAGAACTTTGTAGGTAAAGTTTAGGTTTAAAGGACACTTTACTTTATTCAGTTCTTTGCAACCATATTGATATTTCTCCATTACTGAACCTGTTAATTTCCAGGTCTTTCTGCTACTGTCTGTAGCAATAAAACCTTTGATTACTCCTCTATCAGAAGTCTTACCAGGGGCACATGGTGTTTAAAGGTCAAATTGTTCTTTCCAGTCCAGGATTTTGGATCTATCAGCACTCAGTGGACCATTCAGAAGTTTAGAAACATAAATACAAAGTTTTCCATTTGTACAGTATATTTTGTATAATTTTTTGTGAAGGTCTCTGGTTTTATCAGTCGCATCACTGTGCATAGCTTTCGTCAAGAAAAACCTTCCCATAGGCTGAGATGTTGTCAGAAACCAGCAGTTGCCTGTGCAGTTTCTTGAGTTACTTAAAATGCAGCGTAAATACTTTCTCATATGCATAATGTGTTTTAGTTTTTCCTGCAGATGTTAAGCAGATACTGATGGTTAAAAAAGAAGCCCCAGAAGACCAAAAACCTAATGTGGACATGGGTGACACAAAGCCCTACCACATAAAGGAGGAAGAGGAGAGAGTCTGGATCAGTCAGGGGGAAGAGCCAGAAGGTACCATAAAGAGTGAGGATGATGAACAATCCCCTCTGCTCTCACAGCTTTATCAAGACCAAATTAAAGACAGAGAACTTCCAGAAGAAAACAATGGCGGAGATTTCATCAAGACAGAAGATTATAAAGATGATTCCAACGTCTCAGAGTCTGAAGACACCAAGAAGAAGGAAGAGGATGTTGATGTAGAGCTGGAACACTTGTCAGACTCTGGACTGAAAACCAAAGGCATGGCCAGAGTTCCTGAGTCAGATGGAGAACTTGTTAGGAAACCAAATTCAGAAATAGCGTCTCCAGGGTTGCTGGATATTAAGAAATGTTTTACAAAGAACAAAATTGGCGACTCACAAAGGAAGGTCAAAACAGGAGAGAAGTTTACCTGTGAAGACTGTGGCAAAACATTTATTAGAAAACATCATTTAAACAGACACATGAGAATCCACACAAGAGAGAAACCTTTCTGTTGTGATGTGTGTGGACGTAGATTTACTGATGAATCAAGATTTAACAAACACACAAGAATCCACACAGAACAGAAACCTTTCTGTTGTGACCTCTGTGGACATAAATTTACTGATAAATCCAATTTAAATAGACACATGAGAATCCACGCAAGCCAGAAACCTTTCTGTTGTGATCTTTGTGGACATAGATTTCACCAAAAACAAAATCTAAACACACATATGTTAATCCATACAGGACAGAAGCCTTTCTGTTGTGAAATCTGTGGACATTGCTTTAACCATAAATGTAGTTTAAACACACACATGAGAACCCACACAGGTCAGAAGCCCTTCTGTTGTGATGTCTGTGGACATAAATTTAACCGAAAAGGACATTTAAATGCACACGTGAGAATCCACACAGGACAGAAACCTTTCTGTTGTGACCTCTGTGGACGTACATTTACTGAAAAATCTAATCTAAGTAGACACATGACAATCCACACAAGACAAAAAACTTTCTGTTGTGATCTTTGTGGACATAGATTTAACCAAAAACAACATTTAAACACACATATGTTAATCCATACAGGACAGAAGCCTTTCTGTTGTGAAATCTGTGGACATTGCTTTAACATGAAATCAAGTTTAAACACACACATGCGATCACACGGAGGACAGAAATCATTCTGTTGTGATGTCTGCGGACATAAATTTAGCCGAACAGCACATTTAAACACACACATGAGAATCCACACAGGACAGAAACCCTTCTGTTGTGAACTCTGTGGACATAGATTTTATGATAAATCAAGTTTAAGCAAACATACAAAAATCCACACAGGACAGAAGCCTTTCTGTTGTCACGTATGTGGTAACAAATTTAGCCGAAAAGCACATTTAGACTCACACCTGAGAATCCACACAGGTCAGAAACCTTTCTGTTGTGATATTTGTGGACATAGATTTAGCCAAAAACAAAATTTTAACAAACACATGCTAATCCACACATGACAGAAGCCTTTCTGTTGTGAAATCTGTGGACATAAATTTATTGATAAATCTAATCTAAATGGACACATGAGAATCCACACAAGACAGAAAATGTGATGATGTGATCTTAAACAGGACAGAAGGCTTTCTCTTGTGAACTCTTTGGACACAGATTTACCAATAAATAAACTTTCAAAAACTACATGAGAATCCACACAGGCCTGATCACTTTCTGTTGTGATGTTATTGGACATAGATTTAGCTGTAAATCTAGTTTAAACACACACAAGAGTCCACACAGGAGAAAAATCTGTTTAGTTGTGTAACAGGTAGTTTATTAGCCCTTTTTCTTTTTTCACATATTTAATCTACAGTGGTTTGCAAAAGTATTCATACCCCTTGAACTTTTCCATATTTTGTCACATCACAACCACAAACGGATTTCTTTGGAATTTAATATGAAAGACCAAAACAAATAGTTATAATTTGTGAAGTAGAAAGAAAATATTATTCATGTTTTATATATGAAGTACTCAAAAGTGATGTATGCGAGAGCCCACTTTTCTCTGAGTGCAACTAATTGCCACTTACTGTGAAATTCAATGTCGGTAAAAGTACAGATGTTTTGTGATGCCTGAGTTTGATTAAAAGAATATTGGGGAACAATCAGAATCGTGAACTCCAAAGAACACACCAGACACACCGAGGAGAAAGTTACGGAGACGTTTAGACTTAGACTATAAAAAGATTTCCCAATCAATGAACAGGTCTTGCAGCACTGTTAAATCCATCATCCAAGTACTGCACATCTGCAAACCTGCCAAGACAACGCCGTCCACAGAAACTTTCAGGCTTAACAAGGAGAGCACTGATCAGAGATACCGCCAAGAGGTGTATGGAGACTCTGGACCAAAAGCGGAGATCGTCAGCTCAAGTGGGGGAATCTGTCCACAGGACAATTATTAGTCAACACTGTACAAAAGTAGTCTTTATGGAAGAGTAGCAAGAATAAAGCTTTGTTAAAAGAAAACCATAAGACGTCCTGTTTGCAGTTTGCCAGAAGCCATGTTGGACATCAAACATGTGGAAGGAACTTTGGTAAGATCAGAACAAAACTGAACAAAAATTGTAGCAAAAAATGATTCCACCAAATATTGACTCATGATGACTGAATATTGTTGCACACTGCACGTTTCAGCTTTTAATGTTTGGAATCATATTGTTTTCTTTCCGTTTCACAATTGTATACAACTTTGTGTTGGTCTTCACATAAAATTTCATGCTTGTGGTTGTAATGTGACAAAATATGGAAAAGTTCAAAGGGTATGAATACATTTGTAAGATACTGTAATTGACTGTGAAGTATTTATGCTGGCCTATCTTATTCTTTATTTTTAGGGGGTTATTAGGAGAGTTAGTGTCATTGTCCATTTATCATTCTTATATTGATTTTTGTTCTGTGTCCGTTCTGATGATTTTTAACTTGGTGTCAAGTGTTGAAGGAATATGAAATTTTGGTAGGAGTCTACAGCCAATTTTGGGGGGGAATGTTTGGTTTGATAATAATTATTTATGGTTGGACTTTTTATTTTGAATGTCTATCTTTTGTTTTTCCAGTACATGTTTGTTAGAGAATAGGAAAAGACCATCTGTTCAGTAAGAATCTAAAAACGACATCTCTCTATTTGATTTGATTAATTCTGGAAAGTGTTGGAAATGTTATCCTGTGCTTTTTAACAGGGAGATGCTGTAATGTTCTGTCATGTTTATTGGGGAATGTTTGAAAACTTTATTAGAGAAACGTGTAATGTTATACTGCTTTCTCCTTGCGATGGTTGGAGTGTGTTGGCATGTCAAATTACAATACTTCATGAGGACATCCAAGAGATGCCATCAGAGATGCACAATATAAAAATTAATACATAGAACTGTCCAAGTCTTTCTTCTTGAATGATTATATTTTGTTCTGTTTAGCTTGTTGCATGTTATCTGATATTAAAATTTCTTTAATCATAACTAATAATCTCCTTGTTTTGTTGAGATCTGGTTTCACCTGAAATAAGGAATCTGTTGTTATTCAGCCAGAGCAGAAAGGGCACAAAACAGGCTTGGGATAAAGAAAGAACAGCACAGACTATGTTATGCAAATGATTTTAAATATTTTAAGGAATAGAAACATGGCCACAAAAGATGGAATGAAGATTAAAAGAATTTGCACATAATACAACAATCTGTGGAGAACAAAGCAGAAGTGAAAATGTAATATTGAAAAGATTGAATAGGTCTTGCCTAATTAATTACATTTTTACTTTAAGGAAAATTCGTTATAGCAATTGTGATGTTATGGAGAAAAAGAAAATATGTTTTGATGAACATTTTAAATATGTAAGTGAAAAAGTAATGGAAATAGGAAAAGACTGGAGTCTAAAAAGAATTCGGGGAACAAAATGGCAGAAGGAGGAAATCAGGATTATAATATAAAGTGTCATTTTTACCTAGTACAAAATTAAAACAAAGTATATTGCGGGGTTGATGACGTAGCACCGACGTCACTCAATGCAGATGGAGGGCTTGCAATGCGCGCTCCCGACACAGGGGAACAGATTTTCACAGGGAAACAGAATTTCTCACAAGACCGGCCCTCCCTCTGAATTTTGCGCGTCATCCGAGTCACGTGACTGAAACCCCAGCAATAGTGGGAGAAAGCTGAGTAGTTGCATAGTGTTGTACAGTAGGGGGCGGAACGCACCTTTAAAGTTATTTGTAATCTGCCAAGAAGAAGAAGGAAAACAAGGAAACTGCTGTATGTAGAAAGATTAATAAATTTCTGCCTTGTCTTCGCAAGTCCATAAGAAAAAGAAAATGGTAAGAATATTTACTTGTGTTTTCTCAGGTTAATATTCTCAGAACGTGAATCAGAAACAGCTAATATTTTTTAACTCTCCGAATTTTCCGCATTCTTTGAACATAATGTTAACGCTGATTTCGACAAAACAGGTTATTTATATCACCTGTTAGTCAATAACAACTTTAAAAATAACGATGTTGTTGGTTACTATTTAATAAACTGTGAAAGAACTTAATAAGGTGACTGCGTTTATTTGTGATGGAAAGTAGCAATTATGTTAGCAACGCAGATATTCACAAAAGATAGGTGTCTGTGTCGTTGCCTGATTAATAATAATGCCAATTTAACAAAACTATTTGCAAAATGCGGTTCTGTTTATTACTTAAGTAATTTATCATCTGTCTCAGATGACAATTTTATTTCACATCACTCATTCTTATATAGCAGCATTCAGTGCCATCGCCAAACGTAACCAGTTGAACTTGCTACAGGCTATTTTCGGTTCACATCTAAGTATACCAGAATAAAATAACTCAGGATGCAAGTAGCAGGAATGTCAGCAGGGCCGAGCTCAGTGACAGTGGCAGCTATAGCAGCACTTCCGGTGCTGCCTCAACCTGCCATATTTTTAGCAAATGTTAATCATTTTTTCAACTTAGCCAGCTGATTTTATTGGCCATGTGTCGATTACCAGATGTATTTGTTATGTTGCCTGTTCTGTATCCATTGGTTGGCTATTTAATGGTTTAGTTTCCCACTTTGATGCCAAATGACTTGTTTGATTGGTGTTCAGAGTGACGCTGGTTGTTGGGAGCCAGATCGCATCCAGCCGGACTTATTGATACCTACAGACAAAACCTCTGGAAGAGGAGATTCCTCCAACACCTTCTTCATGGAGACCGGTTCTGGAAATCTCGTCCCTCGGTCTGTCTGTGTGAACCTTGAGTCCACCATCATTGGTAAGTCTCAATACATGTCGGAAAACTACTGAATAAAACAAGTGAAATCAAGTACTTGAATATGTGTTTATGTAATAGCTGGATCTACCATTGTCAGTGGACCATTCAGAAGTTTAGAAACACAAAACTAAGGTTTACCATCTGTATAGTATGTTTTGGAACATTTTCTGTGAAGGACTGGTTTTATCAATCGTATCACTGTGGGTAAGTTTTGTCAAAAAAAATCTTCCTATAGGCCAAGATGCCATCAGAAACCAGCTGATATTGATTTGCACAAATGAGATACTGTCGAAATATGGAAATTTTTTTTCTCCATGCCCTTAGTCATCCTTTTCATAGATACTTATGTCATTTGTCATTTCAAGGTTTTTACCAATAACCTTTTAGTGGACTAATTAGCCTTTATTTCTATTTCTTTGAGGAATATTTGATAGTTTCCAATATCTGGTGTAAATTTAATGTCAATGCCCCTTTGAGAAATGCCTGTGCAGTTTCTTGAGTTACTTAAAATGCAGCTTTCTCATTTGCATAATGTGTTTTAGTGTTTCTTGATGATGATAAGCAGATGCTGATGGTTAAAGAAGAAGCCCCAGAAGACCAAAAACCTAATGTGGACCTGGATGACACAAAGCCCTACCACATAAAGGAGGAAGTGGAGAGAGTCTGGATCAGTCAGGGGGAAGAGCTGCGAAATGTGAAGGAGGAGACAGAAGGTACCATAAAGAGTGAGGATGATGAACAATCCCCTCTGCTCTCAAAGCTTTATCAAGACCAAATTAAAGACAGAGAACTTCCAGAAGAAAACAATGGCGGAGATTTCATCAAGACTGAAGATCATGAAGATGATTCCAACTTCTTAGGGTCTGAAGACACCAAGAAGGAGGAAGAGGACGATGATGTAGAGCTGAAACACTTGTCAGACTCTGGACTGAAAACCAAAGGCATGGCCAGAGCTCCTGAGTCAGATGGAGAACTTGTTAGGAAACCAAATTCAGAAATAGTGTCTCCAGGGTTGCTGGATATTAAGAAATGTTTTAAAAAGAACAAAAATTGTGACTCACAAAGGAAGGTCAAAACAGGAGAGAAGTTCAACTGTAAAGACTGTGGCAAAACATTTATTAGAAAACATCATTTAAACAGACACATGAGAATCCACACAGGAGAGAAACCTTTCTGTTGTGATGTCTGTGGACGTAGATTTAGTGATAAATCATGTTTAAACAAACACTCAAGAATCCACACAGGACAGAAACATTTCTGTTGTGATGTTTGTGGACATACATTTTACAAAAAATCAAATTTAAATAGACACATGAGAATCCACACAGGGCAGAAACCTTTCTGTTGTGATCTTTGTGGAGAGAGATTTAGCCAAAGACAGAATTTAAACACACACATGATAAGTCACACAGGACAGAAGCCTTTCTGTTGTGAACTCTGTGGACATAGATTTACTGATAAATCATCTTTAAATAACCACATGAGAATTCACACAGGACAGGAGCCTGTCTGTTATATATGTGGAAACAAATTTAGCAAGAACGCAAATTTAAACATACACATGAGAATCCACACAGGACAGAAATCTTTCTGTTGTGAGCTCTGTGGACATAGATTTAATCAAAAATCACATTTAAATAGACACATGAAAATCCACACAGGACAGAAATTTTTCTATTGTGACCTCTGTGGACACAGATTTTACCAAAAATCTAATTTAAATAAACACATGAAAATCCACACAGGACAGAAACCTTTCTGTTGTGATTTTTGTGGACATGGATTTAGCCAAAAACAACATATAAACACACATATGTTAATCCAAGCAGGACCGAAGCCTTTCTGTTGTGAACTCTGTGGACACACAGGACAAAACTCTTTTTGCTTAGTTGTGTAACAGGTAGTTTATTAGTCATCTTTTTTCACATATTTAATCTGCAGTGACTTGAAAAAGTAGTCATTCCCTTTTAACTTTTCTATATTTTGTTATATCATAACCGCAAACAAACAAATTTCATTGGAATTTAATATGAAAGTTCAAAACGAAGTGTTATACATTATACAAGTCAGCTTCACAATTGTATACCACTTTGTGTTGGTCTTTCACATGAAATGTTTGTGGTTGTAATACAACAAAATATGGAAAAGTTCAAAGGGTATGAATACATTGCAAGCCACTGTAACTGACTGTGAAGTATGTAAGCTGCCCCATTTCATTCTTTATTTTAGAGAGCTGATTGGGAGAGTTAGTGTCATTGTCCATTTGTCATTCTCATGATACTGATTTTTGTTCTGGGTCCGTTCTGATGATTTTTAACTGTTTTTTTTTAAGGAGTTTGAAATGCTGGCAGTACAGTCAGTTTTGGGGAGAATGTGTGGTTTGAAAATAATTCTTTATACTTGAACTTTGCATTTAAATGTGTGGTAAGAAACTCATTTTGTCTTGATTTTCCAGTATATGTCTATGAGTGAATATGAAAAGACCTTAAATCTGTTCAGTAAGAATGTAAATACGATGTCTCTTTTTATTTGATTAGATTAACTTCGGAAAGTGTTGGAAAAGTTATCCTATGCCTTTTAACAGGGAGCTGCTTTAATTCTGTCATGTTTATATGGTGTCGTTTGTTATTCCGCAATGAAAATTATATTAGACCAACATGTAATGTAATAGTGCCCCCCTGTGGCAATAGTTAGAGTGCGTTGTCAGATCAAATTATGATACTTCGTGGGGAAATAAAGGAAATGCAGTCAACAATTCACAATATAAACATAATACAACATCATTGTAGAAACTATTGAAAATTTGTCTGTCAGTAAATTGAAGGCGGATTTGTTCTATGATTGGCTGGCCCCTCTGCCAATCATAATCAACAGCAGCTAATCAAAGCTTCAATATTCTAGGACTTTCCAGAGTGGCAAAACGGGACATAAATTTACTTCAGAAGGACAGTGAGAGAGCAAAACAGACTTTTTTAGTAATTTCAAGTGCTTTAAAGCTACTCAAGTTGCGAGAATGCAACTATTTGTAAATAAATAATATTTAAGCTTTTATTGTTAGTATAACAAGTGCGTATATACGTTAATGGTAGGTCTATGGAGAAACCAGTATTGTTTATGCAGCTATTAATTCTCCACTGTTTACTAGATATTATTGGTTTGAACTGTTGCCAAGTCGATGGAAAAAGATTAATTAGTACATTGCACAGATCTTGTAATGACTATTGTAATTAGCATACTTTCTTTGTTGGTGTGTTTATAGAAACCATGCACAAGAGTTGTAATTTGAGCAAAACTTATTAAACTATCAAAACTCTCTAAGTGTATTCTTCCAAGAATATATTTTGTTCTGTTTGGCTTGTTACGTTTCACCTAATAATAAATTTGCTTTAATAGTAATTAATAATCTTGTTTTGTTGAGGTCTGGTCTCACCTGAAATAAAGAACCAATTGTTGTACAGCCACCATTGAAAGGGCACAATCATTCCTTTACCTTGTCATAAAGGAACAGATTATATTATGTAAATGAGGTGATAAATCAATAATTTAAGGAAAAGAAAAACGACCAAAAAAGACGGAATGAATTTACAGGAAAATTGTACACAATACAACCAACTGTAAAAACAAACAACTGGAGAAAGACACAGAAGAGAAGGTGTAATATAGAAAAGATTGAGAGAAGTGCATGCCTACTTAAATGAATCTTTATTTATCTTAAGGAAAATTAATAAGAAATGTGGTGGTTGGTAACTAGAAGAAATTGTATGTTTTGATGAAACATTTTAAATATGCAAGTAGTGGAGACAAGAAGAAAATTGAGGCCAAACGAAATTTTAGTAACAGAACGAGGAAAGAAAGAAATCAAGATTATAAAAAAGTGCTATTTTTAAGTAATACACAATTAAAACATAGAATACTGTGGGTAAAGGCTATATAGTTACACACTGGTGTACAGTAGGTGGCGGTATGCACCTCTGAAGTTGGTTGCAATCTCCAAGAAGAAGAATGAGAACAAGGGAAACTGTCCTCTGAAGTTTCTGGGCATTCATAAATTTCTACCTTGTCTTCGCACGTCTATAAGATAAAGAAAATGGTAAGAATATTTTCTTTTGTTTCCTCAGGTTGATTTTTCTCAGGAGGTGGCTCGGTCGAGAGCTGATATTTTAAAATCTCCGAATTTTACGCACTCTGAACATAAAATTAACGCCGAATTTGAGCAAAAACGGGTTAGTTATATCGCCTGTTGGTTAATAATAACTTTAAAAATAATTATGATGTTGTTGGTTACTATTTAATAAACCGTGTAAGATTTGTAATAAGGTGACTGCATTTGTTTGTGATGGAAAGTAGCAGTTATGTTAGCAACGCAGATATTCACAAAGGATAGGTGTCTGTGTTGATGCCTGATTAATAATAATGCCAATGTAACAAAACCGTTTGCAGAACGCGACTATATTTTCAGTTTAAAGAACATATTTCACACTAGGGAACAATGGGGAAATCTATATCTGTCATTTCCAGACAAACATACACATGTTTGAGAGCGGTTAAATTTCTTTCTTTTTTTAAAATTATAATCAAAATTTGTTGAAAAGTTGTTCTTTAGTGGGAATATAATAGTGTTTAAAACATGTTAGCATTTTAATGGTCATAAAGTGTAATAATTAAGTAAATGTTGAATAGAAGTTAGAACATTCTAAAAATGTTTTTATTTTTTATTTTTGCAGCATTGTTTGTTGGTTTCCATGTGGACCCCTGGCCAGAAGCTAATGCTGTTTGGTTGGCCATGGCATGGAAACGTTTGGGAACCCCTGGTTTAAAACACGGGGTGCTTAGTGACATTACCGCTACTTACACTAATTGCTTAGATCATTATAGATGTCTCTGGTAGTAGTAATTCCCAGTAGTAATAATCAGTAGTAATTATTTGTTATGTTGCCTGTTCTGTATCCATTGGTTGGCTATATAATGGCTCAGTTTCCCACTTTGATGCCAAATGACATTTTTGATTGGTGTTCAGAGTGACGCTGGTTGTTGGGAGCCAGATCACATCCAGCCGGACTTATTGATACCTACAGACAAAACCTCTGGAAGAGGAGATTCCTCCAACACCTTCTTCATGGAGACCGGTTCTGGAAATCGCATCCCTCGGTCTGTCTGTGTGAACCTTGAGTCCACCATCATTGGTAAGTCTCAATACACGTCGGAAAACTACTGAATAAAACAAATGAAATCAAGTATTTGAATATGTGTTTATGTAATAGCTGGATCTACCATTGTCAGTGGACCATTCAGAAGTTTAGAAACACAAATCTAAGCTTTACACCATTTGTACAGTATGTTTTGCAACATTTTCTTAAGCTCTCTGGTTTTATCAATCGCATTACTGTGCATAGGTTTCGTCAAGAAAAACCTTCCTATAGGCCAAGATGTCATGAGAAACCAGCTGATATTGATTTGCACAAATGAGATACTGTCTAAATATGGACAACATTTCTTTCTCCATGCCTTTAGTCATGGAGAAAATACTTAGTCTCTGTCATAACAATGGTTTTACCAATAACTTTTTAGTGGACTAATTAGCCTTTATTTCTTGTTCTTTGAGGAATATTTGATAGTTGAAAATATCTGGTGTGAATTTAATGCCAGATAAATGACAGGCACAAATGCCTGTGCAGTTTCTTGAGTTACTTAAAGTGTAGTTGAAATATTTTCTTATATGCATAGCAGTGATGTGCGGTCACGGGAGGCAGGTGAGGCAGAGCCTCACCTGTCATCATGGAAAAATAATATAATAATAAAACCATTTATATTGGTATTTTCACCCTGTGGTTTGTACTATAAAGTATCTATTTTTTACTTAGCTTAACCAATTCTGATGATTTTTTCTTCAAAATCGCTGGATTTTCGCATTTTCCCATTGAAATGCTCAGAAGCGAAGCCGGTGAGGCAGCAGGAAGCTGAACCTCACCTGGTATTGATCAACCTCTCGCTAACTGCACTGGCTGCCATTCTGTGAGAGCATGTTCGTCCTGTCTGTACGCCGGTAATAAAATGGTTAAAAAACATTTAATATATGGACTGATTTTCCATAATTTCGCTTATGTATATAATGTACAGTGTTTTTTGTCACCAACTGTGTGTGTATCGTGTTTTGTGTGCGGAGGAGCGATCAGAAACGGCAGAAAACAGACTCCAGGGGAGGCAGGCAGTTCTCTTGCCTCATGGCAGGGGGCGCTCATGATCCCAGATATTGTGACTCCACAACTGCAGAGTAAGACACAGTGAGCTAGCCATGGATCTAGCCACACAGTAAATAAGTACAGCGATATATTTGTTTTCTCCTCTCTTCCGACGTCAACATGAAAGACTACATTCCTACACTTAAACAGTTTTCTAAAGTGGATTTTCAATTGAAGCAGGAGATAATAACTAAAGGAAGAAGAACATCGGAGCTGAAGGTTTTGCTTCGAGACAGTTTGATGATTCTTAAATGGAGTAGAAAAGACAAGCTGAGGATAGACTTGGCTTTGGATGAACGGATATTTTTGTGCAGAATTAGCGGTGCATGGATTTCATTGATAGATAAAGGAAAGACAGCAATAAGATGTTTTTTTATGAAATGTGCGTTTTTTGGGCTACAGTTTGTATGTCTAAATAATTCAGTAAAGTAGAAGCGGTAGCTAATCTACCACAGCAATTATTAATTAAACATTAAGCCTAAAACATATTACAACAACAGACTGAATGTTCTGTGTGCAAAATTCTTGAATGTTGTTTGGTGTTAAATCCTAAAACATGAAGTGGCATTGTTGTCTGTTGCTATGGCAACGAATCTGCGTAGCTTAACGAATACAGATAACTTTGCTGTGGATCATAGCACGAAATCAATACCTACATTTCTAAGTTTCACTGAGTTAACGCGGCTATGGATGACATGTAAATGATTAGTCTTTTTGCCCTCCAGCGTTGTATGCCTGCGCGAAATTTCCGTAGGTCCAATAACAGGCATGGTGTCTAAGTCATATGTCAGTGCCTCACCAGCAATGAACCTCACCGCACGTCACTGATGCATAGTGTTTTCTGCAGATGATGAAGAGATGCTGATGGTTAAAGAAGAAGCCCCAAAAGACCAAAAACCTAATGTGGAGCTGCATGGCACAAAAACCTACCACATAAAGGAGGAAGAGGAGGGAGTCTGCATCAGTCAGGGGGTAGAGCTGCGAAATGTGAAGGAGGAGACAGAAAGTGCCATAAAGAGTGAGGATGATAAACAATCCCCTCTGCTCTCACAGCTTTATCAAGGCCAAATTAAAGACAGAGAACTTCCAGAAGAAAACAATGGTGGAGATTTCATCAAGACAGAAGATCATGAAGATGATTCCAACTTCTTCACGTCTGAAGACACCAAGAAGGAGGAAGAGGATGTTGATGTAGAGCTGAAACGCTTGTCAGACTCTGGACTGAAAACCAAAGGCATGGCCAGAGCTCCTGTGTCAGATGGAGAACTTGTTAGGAAACCAAATTCAGAAATAGCGTCTCCAGGGTTGCTGGATATTAAGAAAAGTTTTACAAAGAACAAAATTGGCGACTCACAAAGGAAGGTCAAAACAGGAGAGAAGTTTAGCTGTGAAGACTGTGGCAAAACATTTATTAGAAAACATCATTTAAAGACGCACATGAGAATCCACACAGGACAGAAACCTTTCAGTTGTGATCTTTGTGGATATAGAGTTAACCAAAAACAACATTTAAACACACACATGTTAATCCATACAGGACAGAAGCCTTTCTGTTGTGAAATCTGTGGACATTGCTTTAACCATAAATCTAGTTTAAACACACACATGAGAACCCACACAGGTCAGAAGCCCTTCTGTTGTGATGTCTGTGGACATAAATTTAGCCGAAAAGCATATTTAAACACACACATGACAAGTCACACAGGACAGAAACCTTTCTGTTGTGACCTCTGTGGACATAAATTTACTGAAAAATCCAATTTAAATAGACATATGAGAATCCACACAGGAGAGAAACCTTTCTGTTGTGATCTTTGTGGACATAGATTTAACCAAAAACAACATTTAAACACACATATGTTAATCCATACAGGACAGAAGCATTTCTGTTGTGAAATCTGTGGACATGGCGTTAACAAGAAATCTAGTTTAACTACACACATGAGAAAACACAGAGGACAGAAACCTTTCGGTTGTGATCTCTGTGGACATAGTTTTAGCCGTAAATCTATCCTAAGCAGACACATGAAAATCCACGCAGTACAAACATCTCTTTATTTGTATAACTGGTAGATTTTTAGCCTTCTCTAAGTCATCTTTTTTCACATATTTAATCTGCAGTGGTTTACAAAAGTATACCTCTTGAACTTTTTCACTGTAACTGGCTGTGACATATTTATGCTGGCCTACCTCATTCTTTATTTTAGTAGGGTGAAGGGGAGTTAATGTTATTGCCCATTTGTCCTTCTCATGATATTGATTTTTGTTCTGTGTCCATTCTGATGACTGTTTTCGTGTTGAAGGATTTTGAAATATTTGCAGTACCTCCAGCTTTGAGGGTAATGTTAATGATTGAATTTTCCATTGAATTTTGTTGTAAGAAACAAATTTCTTCTTTGTTGTTTTTCTAATACACGTCTATGAATAAATAGACGTTGTGTAAGAATGTAATTTATCTGTTTCAATCTTATTAGATCAACTCTGGAAAGTGTTGGAAAAGTTATGCTGGGATGTTAACAGTGGGCTTCTTTAATACCTTGTCATGTTTATATGGTGAATGGGTAATGTTTGAGTTATTCCACACAATAAAATCTATAAATGTATTTTTTGTTACTTTCTTTTTTAACTTAGTTAAAACTTTTTTAGTTTATATTTTAGGGGTTATTTACATAACTTTATTTATTTTTTTGTTTTTGTTATTTACCTTTCTAAGTTGGACAAGAAGAACTGCGGGTCAATTTTCTTGGTTTGACAAACAATCCCCACTACAATTACTGTGTCCGAAGCTTTTCATTAGCTGATATCAAAATGTTGACAGGGCAATTTGGATCCATTGCACACAAAAAAACGGCACACAAGTGACCTACAAATGCATGCCAAGTAATATCCTAAAACACAAAAATATAACCGGGGTACAAACAACTTATCCCTGTCCTTTATTTTGATTCTCAAGCAAACTGACGATCTACTTCCTGAATCAGTCGTGGTTCGGCCCGTCCACGAGGCTTAAACGTCACCACGTGCTCCATCAACCCGCCTCCACGCGCGCTTCATTCAAATCTAAAATTACCGGACACGCCTCGAAGCCTCGACACAGAAACGCATAGTGAAGAAAATGGTAAGAAAGAATATTTTTCTGTTTTCTCAGCTTGGCTTATTTTCTCAGAATGTATAATAGAGCTGATATTTTAACTCACTAAATTTTGCGTTCTTATTTTGAACAATAATATGTTAGTATAACTACTTCAGTATGATTATGATGTCTTTGGTTGCTAATTAACAGAGTTGGGCAGCAACTAGTTACATTTACTCACTTTCACATGAGTTACCTTTTGGAAAAAATTATTTTAGGAGTATTTTACTATGCTATATTTTACCTTTACTTGAGTAATTGTATGATAAAGTGTTGCTTCTCTTGAATAAAATTTCTGGATACTCTACCCACTGCTCTGAGTAACTTCACTGAATGAAGAACAAGCTGTTTTAACCAAAATCAGACACACCTGGAGTTTTTGTCAAAACTTTAAAGTTTTATTTAAAGAAAATTTATTTGGAAAAATGTTTCTTTTGCCTGATTTTCTTACTTTGTATATATATTATATGAATTATTTTAATTTCAGTCTTTAGAACCCCAATATTTAACGTAACTTTATATTTGTTGTCTGCTGCTTTAACTTTTAAATACTAAATTATTGATAATTTGATCAGTTATTTAGTACTTGAGTAGACTTTTTGCAAAATAATTTTTTACTCTAACTTGAGGAATTTTTTTCATGGTTTCTTTATTTTAATTGAGTAAAATTACGTTGCAGTTATAGTTAATAGTTATTGTTTTCCCTCATTAATTACTCTTTTTATTTCAGTTAAAAATGTTTTCTCAATTTCAGTTTTCGTTAGCTTTAGTTAAACTTGGCCAATTGACTGATTAAAAATACTGTCAACGTAACAAAACCGTTACCGATGTATCACTCTGTCCTTTCTTTATCTCTTTTATCTGCATACACACTGCTGCAGGCTTCCACATGCAAGGTCACAACTACAAACTTTCTCTGTGTTATAACAGACCAGGAGTAATCGCAGTGACATGGTCAATTTGTGATATTGACTTAGTGACGCTGCCTTTGAACAGGAAGTCACTGTTTTACTGCTGAATGTCTTCCTTTTACTCTGATTTGTACAAATTGTACTGTGGTGCTAAGCCATTCAGGGATTTATAAATTGATAACAGTATTTTAAAGTCTATTCTCTCAGTATAAGGACTTTGGAACTTAGGTGATATGCTTTGTCTTCTTGGCGTTAGTGAGAATGTGAGTAAAAAAAACAGACTGCTGCAGCTGGATCAGCATAATTGGACTGTCTGATTTTTATTTTTATGTATTTATTTAGGGAGACATGTAAAGACACTACATGTACAGATAATGCACGTCGATATTTATTGCAGATGTCAAGGAGATGCTGATGGTGAAAGAAAAAGCACAAGAACCCTGAACCCAAAACCCTAAAGTGAACCTGAATGACCCAAAGCCCCACTACATAAATCAGGAAGAGGAGGGAGTCTGCATCAGTCTGGAGGAAGAGCTGCACAATATGAAGGAGGAGGTAGAAAGTGCCATAAAGAGTGAGGATGATAAACAGTCCCCTCTGCTCTCACAGCTTTATCAAGACCAAATTAAAGACAGAGAACAATGGAGGAGAATCTATCAAGGTAGAAGATCATGGAGATGTTACAACTCCTAAGAGTCTGAAGACACAGAGAAGGATGAAGAGGATGATGATGTAAAGCACCCCATCTCTGAGATGAAGCACTTGTCAGAATCTGAACTGAAAACTGAAAATATGGACAATGACTGGAAGGATGCATGGCTCTACAGTGCAAAAGAGGCTAAAGTCAATGGAACCAGGATCTGTGTCCATTCTGATGTTTTTTAACTCGGTGATTTAGCTTTGAGGGAGTTTGAAATGTTAGCACATTTGGGATGAATGTTTATGGTTTGAAAATAATTATTTAAGTTTGAAATTTGCATTTCATTCTGTCAAAAAAAGAGTTGTATTTGTTAATCCAATGCATGTCTGTTAACAGAAAAAAGACATTGAATCCATTCAGTAAGAATATAAATATTTTACACTTTATGTGATTAGATTTTTTTTTCAACTCTGGAAACTGTTTGAAAAAGTTATCCTGTGCCTGATAACAGGGAGCTGCTTTAAAGTGTATATTTCATACTTTAAGTATTCCCCTTTCACATGTAATTAATTTACTTCTGGTCTACATAAAGTAGAACTGTAATGCTTTTGTCTGAATTTCAACACTTATGCTTAAAATTTAGATCATCATTGACAATATTAGTATCAGTGGCGCCTCAAACACAGTGCCCACTTAATGTGAAGAGAGGTTCCTGGGCCTGATGACAGTCCGTTTATCTTTCTGTTGTTCCCTCAAAGGGCCATAAATGCATGGCAAGATAAATTTATTCCGTAGAGGAAACGAAATACGGCAAAAGATGGGATGAAGTTAGAAAAATGTACAGAATACAAAACCCAAACTGAATATACCAGGTGGAGGATATGAAGTTACACGCTGGTGTACAGTAGGTGGCGGTATGCACCTCTGAAGTGGTCTGCAATCTTCCAACAAGAAGAGGAAGAAGGAAAAAGAAGAAGCAGAGAACAGTTCTGTACAGCTACATATTTATAAATATTCACCTCCTCTTCGTGCGACCACAAAATAAAGAAAAAGGTAAGAATGAGTCTTCTGGTTTCAGTTTTACATTTCTCAGAAGGTGAATCGGACACAGATTATATTTAACTCCCTTAATTCGCGCGCTCATTTTGAACAAAAAGATAACGCCGATTTTCGTCAAAACGGGTTAGTTATATTGCCTGTTAGTCAATAACTACTTTAAAATGACGATGATATTAGTTACCCTTTATTAAACAATCTAAGATACGTAATAAGGTGACTGCACGTACTTGTGATGGAAAGTAGCAGTTCTGCAACGCAATGTTTACAAAGGATAGGCAGCTGTGTCTGTGCCCGGTTAAAAATACTGCCAACATTACACAACCTTTTGCATGGTGCTGTTGTATTTCCAGTTTATATAATACATTTTAAAGAATATATTTTGAACTAAAAGAGAAGAGCGAGCAGCTATCAGCTGAAGTCGACATTTTAGGCTTTCTGTGAGCAGCATGTTTCAGGAAAAACTCATCACCGACCTTCATTTGGCTGTTAATCTAATCAAGCATTGCTGCAAAGATCCCAACACGTGTTGTTCACAAAGTGCCAGAAGTGTACGGAGCCCCTAAGGGGACATGGAGAAAAAAAAAAAAGGAAAGAAATCCCGACTTATTATCGCGAGATCCCGAGAAACTAAGTCGAGATCTCGAGATCCCGACTTATTATCGCGAGATCCCGACTTATTATCGCGAGATCCCGACTTATTATCTCGAGATCCCGACTTATTATCTCGAGATCCCGACTTATTATCTCGAGATCCCGAGAAAATAAGTCGGGATCTCGAGATCTTGACTTAGTTTCTCGGGATCTCGAGATAATAAGTCGGGATCTCGAGATAATAAGTCGGGATCTCGAGATCTTGACTTAGTTTCTCGGGATCTCGAGATAATAAGTCGGGATCTCGAGATAATAAGTCGGGATCTCGAGATCTTGACTTAGTTTCTCGGGATCTCGAGATAATAAGTCGGGATCTCGAGATAATAAGTCGGGATCTCGCGATAATAAGTCGAGATTTCTTTCCTTTTTTTTTCTCCATGTCCCCTTAGGGGCTCCGTAGAAGTGTGAGCTGCATGGTCAAAACAATCACACCAGCCTGTAACAGCTGAACTCTTATTAGCTGCACTTTTCTGTCAGTGTTTGTGTGCTACAGTTGGAGTCATGTTTTTGATCATGGAACCGAAAAAGAAGAGAAAGTCTCAGATGCAGCTGTGAAAAAGATTGAGAAACAGCAATTAACATTGTTAATTAACATTGCTAGGACTATAACTATAGTCAATCTCACAAGTAGTGCAGTTGCTTACTGAATCCATCCCAATTCTTACAAATTTATTTTTCCCTTATAACTGTTATAAGATGAGTTAGAGGAAACCAAACAGGTAGAGAGAACAGCTAAAATCCAGCTATAAAGTCAGAGAGACAACAAATTAGTGGCATGTCAAGCTTCAGCAGACCAACTATTAATAACCATTTATTTACTCCTTTGCACCTTAATCTCTAAATACAAAGAAGAAAAAATAAATTATTTTATGATTTAAGAGTGAAAAAATAAATTAACATTCATTTAAAAAATAATAATAAAAATGATTAGTTAAAAATTAAACATGAGTAAAATGTATCATTTAAAGAAGTGACATAAAAAATTAATAAAGGTAAAATTAAATACAATAGAAGTGGTTGGCTAAAAAAATAAACTGAATAAAACAATAAGACTAGAAATAAAATGTAAAATTAAATGAGTGATATTGTTAAATACTTTGTCACACTGGACAGTCAAATAACTAATATTTATTTTTTACATGAATGGATTATCTGCGACATTATTTACTTTATCAATACAATACATTTTTATTGCCAAAATTGGCAATAAAAATTTCCACCTAGGCTTTTATCTCCTTCCGTAGCTTTAAATGTCACATTTCTTGCTGAATCGACCTCAGCTTTTCTTTCCATCAATGCTGAATTTCAACTGCTCCGCTTCACCTTTTCATAGCCACGTTTTTTTGCAAATGTTCAGCAAATATTTAACATCAGTGCAGCAAGCTGATTTTATTGGCTAATGGTCGATTACCAGCTGTTTCTATCATAATTATTTGTTATGTTGCCTTTTCTCTATTCACTCATTTGGCTATATTATATAGCCAAATGAGTTTAGTGTCCCTCTTTGATGCCAAATGACATGTTATATTGGTGTTCAGACTGACGCTGGTTGTTGGGAGCCGGATTACCTGGTAGATGGCATCCAGTCGGACTTATTGATGCCTACAGACAAGACAGATTCCTCCAACACCATCTTCATCAGGACCAGTTCTGGAAATCATATCCCTCGGTCTGTCTGTGTGAACCTGGAGCCCACTGTCATGGGTAAGTCTCAATACATGTGGGAAAGCTACTGAATAAAGCAAATGTACTCAAGTATTTTAATTTGTTTATTAAAGTCAATATTATGTGTGGCTATTTGTTCTCCATCCCTTGCAAGTTGAGGTGTGGTCACTGAGACCTACCACCAGCTACACTATTATATTTGCCCTTTATATACAAGCATAAATCTCCCTGCATAAATACTTGACTTGAAATAACAAATATATTATGTACTAAAAAAGCAATTTTGCCTTTATTTTTTACCCAGTACATATCTATGAATGAATAGGAATAAATCTTAAATGATAAGACAGAGTTGAATAAGCTGTTCCTTCTTCAGCAGCCATCACATTTCTATCGTCAATCAGTGGTCAGTGAGCTAAATTTACCCTCAGTGTCCCACTCTGACTAACTTCATGAAGTGCTCAGTGGATGTGTCTGCAAAGTGCCTCTCTTACATCTTCATATCAGTCAGAGATGTGACTGAAATTTACACTCTGGTTCAAAATAATGTGCGGATTCTCCGATGGTAATTCATAGGTGTAGTCGTTGGAGGCTAAGGATATTTTTTCAAGTATTTATTTCCACAATGTTAATAGTCCAGGCAGCAGTTTAGATCATTTCTAAAATGCATAATGTGTTTCAATGTTTCTGCAGATGTTAAGCAGATTCTGGTGGTTAAAGAAGAAGCCCCAGAAGACCGAAAACCTAATGCAGACCTGCATGACCCAAAACGCCAACACATAAAGGAGGAAGACGAGGAAGTCTGCATCAGTCTGAGGGGAGAGCTGCTCAAAGTGAAGGAGGAGATAGAAAGTTGCATAAAGAGTGAGGATGATAAGCAGCCCCCTCTGCTCTCAGAGGGGGCTGGTCTTTATCAAGACCAAATTAAAGACAGAGAACTTCCAGAAGTAAAGAATGAAGGAGAATCTATCAAGACAGAAGAATTTGAAGGTGGTTCCAGGTCCTTCAAGCATGAAGACACCATGAAGGATGAAGAGGAAGACGATGTAAAGTATTCTGTCCCTGAGATTAAACATTTGTCAGACTCTGCCCCCCCTCCAGTCACAGTCCATGTCCTTAGTTTTCAGTACAGAGCTCCTGAGTCAAATGGAGACCTTGTTGGCAAACTAGATTCAGAAGTAGGTTTTACAGAGAACAAAAACGTTAGCTCACGAAGGAAGGCCCAGAAAGGATGGAAGGTGAACTGTGAAGTCTGTGGCAAAACATTTTTTGAAAAACGGAATTTAAACACTCACATGAGAATCCACACAGGAGAGAAACCTTTCTGTTGTAAAGTATGTGGACATAGATCGTGTCAAAAATCAAGTTTAAACAGACATATGATAATCCACACGGGACAGAAGCCTTTCTGTTGTGACCTCTGTGGACATAGATTTACCCTTAAATCAAGCTTAAACAGACACATGGGAATCCACATGGGACAGAAACCTTTTTCTTGTGATCTCTGTGGACACAAATGTAGCCAAAAAGTAAATTTAAACTCACACATGAGGATCCACACAGGACAGAAACCTTTCTGCTGTGATCTCTGTGGACATACATTTAGGCGCAAGTCACATTTAAACACACACATGAACATCCACACTAGACAAAAAATAACTCCTTTATGATGACTCATACTGCAGAGCATCAGTTCGCTGTGAAATATTCATGTTGTCATTTAAGGCAACAGTCTTCACTTTTAATCTTAAAACGTTTAATATGATTTACAGAATTGCTTAGTAAAGTGACTGATGGTTTCTTAGCAAGGCCTGTTTTTTTTCTACCATATTTCATGTATTGTCCAGACTGAGCTGTAGCAAAGGTGTGTAATTAGCTCATGTGTTTATCCAAGGTACACAAGGGGAAATGTTTGTGTGATGCACAGAATGTAAACACTGAGTTAAAGGGGACCTATCTTCAGAATCCACTTTTTTGTGTATGTTGAGTGTCTAGGACTGCAAAAAAAAATGCTGAATAGATATCTTTAAATTATTTTTGGATCATATTTTTCAGTCTGTTCATTTTCTTCTATTCTCTGTTATGTTTTCTTGTCTTTTGCATCACAATATTTGCTGTGGAACTGCTAAACATTCATCCATTTTTTTTTTTACACCCTTGTCTCTTTGTGGGGTCGGGAGGGTTGCTGGTGCCTCTCTAGCTAACGTTCTGGGCGAGAGGCAGGGTCACCCTGCACAGGTCGCCAGTCTGTCGCAGGGCAACACAAACAACCATGCATACACACACTCACACAAACAACCATGCACACACACACTCACACAAACAACCATACACACACACACTCACACCTAGGGGCAATTTGGAGAGGCCAATTAACCTGATAGTCATGTTTTTGGACTGTGGGAGGAAACCGGAGTACCCAGAGAAAACCCACGCATGCACATGGAGAACATGCAAACTCCATGCAGAAAGACCGGGGCCAGGAATCGAACCCAGAAACTTCTTTCTGCAAGGCAACAGCTCTACCAACTGCTCCACTGTGCAGCCTTGCTAAACATTCAACTAACCATTTTTGTTAATCTGCCTTTTTTAAAAATTGTTTTTGTAGTGCAAGTTCAGAACTTGCAAGTGGAGAAGTCAAAATGTTCAGTTCTAGCTTGTATGAACCCAGAAATTTTTTTGTGGGTTAATACACGCTCTCCGACATCAGACGTAAAATGTCTCATTCACATTTAAAAAGACCGCAGCTACACTATTATGTTTGCTGTTTTAGAGCGTTTTCTCTAAAACGCCTCAGAACTGGGGTAAACGAGGGGCCTGTGGAGGAAGAATGATGAGGAATTCAGATGTAACTGACTGGGAAGTATTTATGCTGTCACATTCTTTATTTTTGAGGGGGCAATATTGGTATTGTCCATATATTGTTATTGAAGTGAACTGCTCAATATACCATGATATTGATTTTTGTGCTGTGTCCATTTCTGATGTTTTTAACTAGATGTTTTAGCCTTGAAGGAGTTTGAAAGCCAAATTTTGATTGAATGTTTATGTTTTGGAAATGATTATTTGTGTTTGAACTTTGCTTGTCTTTGTGCATTAAGAAACCCATTGTGTTTTTTTTTTCTTTTAATCCAATCCATGTATATGAATGAATAGGAAAAGATCTTAAATCTGTTAAAGGATGTAAATTCTCAGTCTCAATCTTTATTTGATTAGATGAACTGGAAAATGTTGGAAACCTTCTCCTGTGCCTTTTAACAGGGAGCTGCTATAATCTTCTGTCATGTTTGTATGGTAATTGGAGTAGGTTGGCATTATTCCACAATAAAAACTAAAAAACAGTGTTAGAATTGGCTCCTTCCATTTGCTCTTTCATGAATTGAGCAAATTAAATATAAGTATTAAAATACCCTGGGTCATCCAACAGGGAAAATTTTAAATCCATGCTTGGAAAAACAAAAAAGAAATGAGGAGTTTTGGATGTTTAATTAAAAAGAATAAAAATAATTTCAAATGAATAGCTTAGAACAGTGTTTCTCAACCCTGGTCCTCACCACCCCCCTGCTCTGCATTTTTTAGAGGTGTCTATTCCAGAACAGCTGATTCCAATGATTGCATGACCATCAAGTACTGCAGAAGCCTGTTAATCAAACAGAGATACAATTCAGGTGTGTGGCAGAAGGGAAATACTTAAAACATGCAGGACAGGGGGGCAGTGAGGACCAGGATTGAGAAACACTGGCTTAGAAATTAGCCAAACAACACAATCAGTTATACCACCCTGGATTTTACCAGAAGCAATAGTAGATATATCATTAAAAAAAGAAAAAAATATCAATCTTACATTATAGATAATCATTAAATACAAAAGTACAATATTGGTAAATGTGATCACTGAATAATATGAAACAATAGAGCATGTTATATTAGAATGTCATAAATATGAAAATGAAGTTATATCAGGAGAGAGCTTGAAAATGTTAAGGAAAAGGCAAACATATGCAAATCATTATCAGATTTAAAGAAAACTAAATTGTTTCATAGAATTAAATTGTATATAGTAGTTATAAATGTGTGGATATATTTTTACGACAGATAGAAATTAATTCTCATGAAACACACTCCGTACCAGTAGGTGGCAGTGATGCATTCTTAACGTTACTTGCCAACAACCAATAAAAAAACTCGAGGACGAAGGAGGAGATCTTGTAAATTACGTATTTACAAATTGTTGCCTCCTTTTTGCACGTCCACGAAATAAAGAAAATGGTAAGAACATTTCTTCTGTTTTCACAGTTCGGGTTTTCTCAGAAGGCGAATCGGAAAGAAAGCTAATATTTTAACTCCAAATGAGTTCGTTCATTTTGAACATAAAGCCATTTTCGGCAAACGGGTAGCTATATTCCTGTTAGTCAATAATTACTTTAATATGACAATGGTGTTCTTGGTTAATATTTAATAAACGGTGTAAAACGTGTAATAAGGTGTCTGCACTTGTGATGGAAAGTAACAGCTTTAAGCGCAAATCAATGTTTACAAAGGATAGGTGGCTATGGTGATGCCTGAATAAAAAAATACTTCGAACGTAACGAATCAGTTTTCTGAATTCCCTCATATTTCCAATTCAAATAATACATTTCTGTAGCCACAAATGAAAATTAAGTTTAACATCTGTGTTCTTGCATCTCATTGCAAGAACACCGTCGTTCGTAGTTCAACTTGCTACAGGCTATTTCCAGTTCACATCTGAGTATACAAGAACAAAACGGCAAAGATGCATAAACAGCAGCAATAATGTAAGCTGAAGTGCACATTTGAGGTTTTCTGTGATCACAATATTTTAGGAAAAAATCATCACCGACTATCATTTGGTTGTTAAGCAATCTCGTCTAGCCGTCATTGTTTTAAGATGCCGAGGCTACCACTAGATCCCGTGTTGTTCACAAAGTACCAGTAATATGAGTTGCATAGTCAGAACAAATCACACCAGCCTGTAACAATTAACTGTTATTAACTGCACTTTCTCATAATGGCTGTGTGTTGCTGTTGGAATCAGCATATCTTTTTGATCATGAAACCAAAAGAGAAGAGAGAATCACAAATTAGAGCTGTGTCAACCTCTGCAATCAATCTCCCATTCATTTATCTGTATATATGGGGTTCCATTTGTGTTAAAAATAAGTAGAAGTCACATGTGTAGATGTTGTTGGTCTATGTTGTTGCTATGTGACTTTGGTTGATGTAGTGCTTTATTACGGTGGCCGACGGGTGCAAATGCGCAGCAACAAAGAAGACATGTGCACAAATGAAATGCAGCAAACATAAAAATAGACTCAAACAAAAAGCAAATTAAATGCAACAAACAAAAAAAGACGCAAACAAAAGAGAATGCAAACAAAAAAAGACGCAAACAAATGAAATGCAGCAAACAAAAGAAAAGATGCAAACAAAAAGTGCTGAAAACTGAAATACTCCAGACCACTAGAGGGAGTCGAACAAAAAACAGCAGTGTCCAAATTTAGGGTCTGCATCCTTTAAAAGCAGCAATGGCGGCAAAATTATTTTTGCTGTATTATGTTTTTAGGCGAGAATGTTGATGTATAGATCTCAAATATCTGCTCAGTTCATCAATAAATCACTAAATTACAATATTGCTCCGACGTTTTCGGAGAGCTGCTCTCGCTGCATTAACAGCCAGTTCTATTTACCAGCTGTCAGCTGGCCGGGCGCTCCAGGTTTGGCACACCGAGAGAGAACCCATGTCTCCTGGCAAATCGTTTTTTAACTCCAGCTAGTTTTCCCCTATGAGTGGAGGTGAAACACAGATATTAAGCCAGGTAATAGCTGTACAATTTTTTGCTTCACTAAAGTATTTAATTTATTCCTGAGCAAATGGAATAAATTTGCTAAGCCTTGCTGCTTTTCATTTGTTTGCATCTCTCTTTTTTGTTTGCTGCATTTTATTTGCTTTTTGTTTGCGTCTATTTTTATGTTTGCTGCATTTCATTTGTGCGCGTGTCTTTTATGTTTGTTTGCATGTTTTCTCTGTTGCTGCGCTGTCGGCCACTGTACTTTATGGATATGTTGATGTTGCATGTAGATTTAATTTTAAAAATATTTCTCCTCCAGTCAACAATTCACTTATTAAGCACTTTGAATTGCCTTGTTGCTGAAAATGTGCTATATAAATAAAATTACCTTACCATACCTTATTCTTTTGAGAGCTGTGATTAGTATATTTTGTCCTCATGTGTCATTATATGCCAAAATAATAAATTTTATGAAGAAAATGTCTTTAACATTGTGAACACAGAACTATTTACAATCTGATGAACAAATAAAAAATATTTTCAAAAACACCTTTATTGAAGAAAAAAGTTAAATTTCACAAAAATGCTTTTATGATAAAAAAAAGGTACATGAAAAATGAAAAAAGACAAAGAAAACTATTTACAATCTGATGAACAAATAATATAGTTGTGACATTTTCAAAAACACCTTTTATGAAGGAAAAAAGTGCCAATTTCTCCAAAAATGCAGTTTTATGTTAATAAAAGGTTGCAATAGGTTTAGAACTAGAGCTTGGTCAAAAACATGCAACAAACCTTAACTCAGGCAGAGCTATATAGAAGACAGTTCAATTTAATGCTTCTTCATAACATTTACAAGTTGTGGGGATTACTGACAATTTTTTAGTCCTTAGCACCCGATTGTAAGGTTTGGCTGTGTTGGGTTATATACGTTGCTAACCTCAACAATTGAATGCTGCATTTCACCAGAAGTCATCCCTACAAGGGTTCAGTGCAATAATATGCAACAATAATGACAACAATATTGCACCAATGAAATATTTTAGGCATAAAACAAAATGTTAACTTCTTGCAGCTAATTTGCCTGGTTGGGTATCTATAAGTTTCAGTCAAACCTATCTATCTGGTCTGTCAGTTGCTGAGGTACACAAGATTGGGGATAAGATCGGCCAATCTTTCTCCAGATGCTGGCGCAGTTCGCAGTCACCAACGAGATAGTCATTACAACTTCGAGGTAATGACTATCTCGCAGTGCTGCTACTAGGAGTCGCAAGAATTCGTGGCTGGGACCACCATCGTCTACAGCCCCCTCGCTTTGTCCCTCACCATCCACAAACATAACCGTCAATCAATGAAGGGGGTTGAAGTCTGTTCGTCTAGAAGCTCTAAAAGAACCTTCCAGTATGAACTCTCGGCACACATTCAAACAATTGTGGATGGGGGCTGAACCTCTCTGAACACCTTGTTGTAGATCTTCAAGGACAGTCTTTAAACCTGTAAAAAGACCTGTCCTTTTAGGTGTTGAGAATATACAATACAGTGATCCCTCGCTATAACGCGGTTCAACTTTCATGGTCTCGCTGCTTGCGGATTTTTTTGTTCAGTTTTTTTCACAGTGCATTGTGTTCTGCGTCCTGATTGGCTAAAAAGTTTCCAAACTCCTTCTCTACCTGTGTGCCAATGACGTTACGGTATTTAAATATAAGTAATACAGATTGGCCAATCAGGAGAAGAAAGCTGAAAACTTTGAATGCCTACTGAACCGTGGCCAGAATCAGCGCAAAACCCAACCAGAGGTTCGCTTGACGAGATCCATCGCTCTGCTGTAGGAACAGCTGTGGATCTCGCGGTGCAGGTTGGAGGAGACGCTTTAATGACACGAATCCAGATCACATTAAGGCCCGATTGATGAACACGCACATCCACTGACCTGAAAACAGGTTTTGTTCTTTGGTGTCAATCTAGAGTATTTATTTATGCTGTATAATAATTTTAAAAACTAAAGGTAACTACTTCGCGGATTTCACTTATTGCGGGTTATTTTCGGAACGCAACCCCGTGAAAAACGAGGGATCACTGTACATGGCTAATCTTAACAGAGGCAACAGATGATCTTACCAATCATCAAAAATAATGATGGGTAAGAAGAAATTATGCATTGCCACATATAGTCATATTTTAAATAAATACAATTGTGCATAAAACTCACTTGATGGTCCCTTAATTTTCTGTGCCAAGTTCACCTGTGTCCTCTAGCTCCCGGATGTGCCTTTGAGCACTGTGACACCAAAAGGTTATTAGTAATTTGAAGGAGGAAAGTCACCAAACACCGGGCAGCGGACCGGTACCGGTCCGTGGACCAATTGGTACCGGGCCGCACAAGAAATAATTAAATATTTCCGTTTAATGTATTATCTGAGTCTGAAGGATCTTTTATTTTGAAAATCCTTTGCAATTTTACTGCGCGCGCACACACACACACACACACACACCCATCCCACTTCGCCCCCCCGGGCTGCAGAGTAAAATTGCAAAGCCTTGACTGGTCCGTGGTGGTAAATAGGTTGGACCACTGCACCGCCTTAGAACACCGTTGGGTGCACTAACAGCTTCCACCTCAAATGCGGGGTTCTGTTCTTGGACTTCGCATTGAGTACTTGCAGACAGCAAGTAATAAAAAAAAAAAAAATTAAAATACTGTCATCACACCCAAAGCTGTTCCATCGTCCTCTATATCTAATATTGACTGCCTGCAAAAAAAAACAAACAAAAAACGGGTTTACATAATGTTTTGCCCTTGTTTGTTCCTAATGTGAACACGATAAACCTTACTGTTGCACAGGTGCCATCTCCTGCTGAAAAGGTAGAAAAACATTAGTTTTGTAATAGTATTTTGGTAAACAGAACAGTGCTGTCTCTGTTTTTTGACAACAATAAACTGATGTCATGGCGAGCTCCTCATCCATGTGTGAAAAAACAGTATGGGTAATTTTAAGATAATACAAAATTTTAAGATAATACAATTTAAAAAAAATTAGTTGTTTCAATGTGTTTATGTGGACATGGGGCACACTCATTGTTCCTTGATTCTTCTTGTGTACTGTGGAAAGAACCAAGTTAAATGTTACTTTAATGAGAATGTAGCTTTAATAAATGCATAATGAGCACATTTATCTGTTATGATCAAATATCTAATCTAATTATCTGCATTTCTTTAAAAAAAATACAAAAAACAAACGGTCATTACCACTCCTGAATATGATCAGCCAAGTCACAAAGTGGTAGTAAGGACTGGCAGATGAGACACTTTTCCATCACTTTTGGGATCTACACACATTGCAACAAAAATAATAAGCTGAATATCCATACAACATAAATCACACCTGCAACTTTCTGAAAAGGTAAAAACTTACCTCATCAGCTGGTGGGGGCCTCAAGGAAAGGCTTCGTTGGAGGGGGACATACATACAAGGGAGCCTTTGTACAAGCTGAGCGTACATAGCTCAGGCTGAATCCCTCTGGCGGTATCGGCAGCTGTTACAATACTTTTCCAAGTTACTGACATTTGTTATTGACACTTGTCTTTCACTACTCTCATCCATTTTGGCAATCTGTCACAGACATTAAAAGGAGAATTAGCAGCCCCGTTGCCACGGACCAGGACAAACCCACCAGCATCCCTAAGAGGGGGGAAGGCAGAGAGGAGATGCTCTCTAAAGAATGCGTGGTCTCCTTCATTGTGTGGGAACCACGCAGTTTTCCGTCCCAATCCACAAGCTGAGTAATGGCGTCTCCTAAATTGTGGGCATGAGAATGGATTGGACCTCAGGCAGACAAATGAAAATATGTGTCCATGGGGTCTCCCGCTTTTTCTAACCCCACTGGTTGCTCCTCCTTGCTGGGGCCGAAACGACCTTGACAAGTGGGCCTGAACATTGTCAGGTTGGGACTGATGCACAGTGTGGCGAGGTGGAACCGTTTGGAAGTGGAAAGTCGAGGCAGGTTGGATATAAGAAGTTGGCGCTGAAATGGTGTGGCAAGATTGAACAGGCAGGTTGCGTCTAGGTGGTGCAGATGACATTTATGATGCAGTTGTTGGAAACGCAGTGTTACAAGGTTGGACTACAGTGGGGGGAGAAGAGACAGAACTCCTTTCAGGTGCAGGGCTGGATTGTTGTGCAGGAGATTGAAATTGCCCCATCCTCTCCAGCATCAGAGCTGTTGTAAGAAGCATTTGATGCAGTAATTCTCGCATTTCTTCAGGGCTGTTAATGGGACAAATGTGGATTTAGTAAATGGCACAGTACATCTTAAAAGTCTGTCAACAATCTGCAAACAGATTGTTTCAGATTATACATAGGCAGGGGCGAAAGTAAGGGGGTACGGCAGGGTACGGCGTACCCCCAAAAGATGTAGCGGGGGTACGCAGTACGAGAGAGG